>NW_015232026.1:0-741 GCF_001447785.1 Gekko japonicus | reverse complement strand
GGGGTGGACAGGAAGGTTGGGTTGTTGGCGACAGGGAGAGGCTCAGCACTGAGAGACATTTCCAAGCATCATATCTGGGGGCTGCCTTTCTGCAAGAAAAAGGCAAGCAGTCATTTCTATACCACCCTTGGAAACAACCCTCTTTGGGACTGCTCCACTGGTCCCCATCCTAGGCAGCCGTCTTTACCTCTGCTTCATCTGTGTCAGGCTGGGTAGGGAGGGGGTCTTCCAGCCGGCAATTCACACTAAGATGAGGATTGTTCCTACTGTATGATAAAGTTTATCCTACACTAACGATCTGCCTGAATGTAGCACTGATGCTTCCCTTGAAATGCTTTTTATGTATATTTGTGTCTCATAAAATATCTTTATTTTCAAATTAACATACTTTAATGTGATAACTCAACTATGAAGAGACAGGGGATGGTGCTGGGTAGCACCAGAGTTGGGCCAGACTGCCGGAGTGTCAGCTTGGGGAGTGGGGCGCCCTACTAACATCCCGTTCAAATGCTGAACACATGTACACACGTGCATCTGCTTGTGTAAGAAAGAGCCAATGCGCATTCACGTTCCAAATGAAACTGGGTACCAATGGAGGCCAAGTGCTGTCAAGCTGTAGCCCACTTATGGCTACCCCATAGGGTCTTCAAGGCCATTGCCTGCCTCTTCGTAGTAACTCTGGAATTCCTTCGTAGTCTCCCGTCCAAGTAGTAACCATAGAATCACAGAGTTGGAAGGGAC
>NW_015232025.1:0-741 GCF_001447785.1 Gekko japonicus | reverse complement strand
TTTGTTTTTTTTTTTTGTTTGGGGGGGGGCTGGGAAAAGCAAGATATAAATACTTAAATAGAAATGAATAAAAATTAAACTGAATTATTTAAAGTTTGGCTGAGATTTTTAATAATAATATTGTGCATTCGATCCTGTAAACTTCCTCTCAAAGGCAGGACTTCACCACATCTTTTCCCCTCATTTGAATTCGTTATTTGTCATTAATCCCTTCACCCTCTTCTCTTGGACGGCTCCTACTATGATCTCTCTGTCTGCCAAAACATTAACAGTCCTCCATGATTAAGTTTCTGGCCTCCCTGAAGGTTTCCTGTGAGGGGAGTGTCAACAAAACATTTCTGACTCTGCTTTCTCTAACTCGCAAGCAGAGCTGTACAAATAAGTCCAGAGCAGCATTCCTTTTCCTCCCTCATGTTTTAGGCAAATTATTTTTGTTGTGTCTGCCAATATATTTCACGCTGCAAGGCATAAACTGCTCTGGCATTCACATCAATGCCACTCGTTGCCTTGTGATGCATCTCGCACTCGCTGAACTCTGCATCTTGAAATGTTTGTCATGATTATCTTAGCGGAGACAATGCTGTAAGGATAAGATTGCACTCCTCCTGGGAAAACGGCGCCTTGAGTTCAGCAATTTGTTAGTTGGAGCTCCCAGCAGTGCTTGTGCCCTCCTCCATCCCATAAAAGGGAGTTGAGTGGCTTCTGGGATTGCATCTAGGGTTGCCAACCTCCAGGTGTGGC
>NW_015232024.1:0-741 GCF_001447785.1 Gekko japonicus | reverse complement strand
TCTTCTTCTTCTTCTAATATTGCAGTAAGTGGATTAAGATTCAGTGAACATTCTAGAAAAAAACTAATCCGTCTATTAATTTCTAATCAAAATGGCATAATAATCAGACATAACTTGGACAGACAAGACTTGGGTTCCCCCCACCCCGATATGCCATAAAAGGGCTGTGTGTCTTAAATATGCATACAATTTACAGTAATGGCCAATGATAAAAAGCTTTTGGGAAAAACATATGGGGAGGGGGTAGTTTTCCATTTAGGGTCATCTTCCTTTTGAGTACGTGTCAAATTTGCTCTTTACATCTCCAACACCTGTCTAAGTCTGAAAACCCCAATTTGAGGAATCTACATGGTGCCCAATAATTAAAGAGAATAATCTCTCTTTTTTGGTATTAATTGTAATCTAAGGTCTAAAGAAATTTGTTTCACATTACACAGATATTGTTTTCTGGATATGGATACTGAGTTGGATTTTCCGCACCTGCCATAGGTATAGGTTCATGATTAGGTTTCTAATAGTCATATAAAGCTTTGTGTGTTTTTAGTGACTTTGTAGCTATCAAAAAAGACAACATTGAAGGGAGGTCCGAAGCTGCAGTGCATCTGAGCCAAATTTGGTATTATGGCAGTGGGTTAATTGCAGATACTGAGTGGGACGATTGTTCCTATTGTAAGTCTCTATAAGGTGGACTAATCTAATCATTGTTTAACAGCTTTGTTAATTCAATGAAACCAAATTTGG
>NW_015232023.1:0-741 GCF_001447785.1 Gekko japonicus | reverse complement strand
CACGCGCCTTACCACTCTGATCAGGCGTCCGGACTTTACGTCCAGCACGAGGATCTTCTGGGAGGAAGTGGTCACCAAGAGGTGGCCGAGAGAGGAAGGGGCGAATCGGAGCCGCACGGCCGCATCCAGGGAGGGGCTCTCCAGATCCAGGATGCTGACGTCGATCCTGAGTAGCTGTCACGGAGAAGGGGAGGGAGAAGAAAGCTGTTCAGCATCGGCGTGCTTCTAGCATTAGAAAGTTGACGGGGAATAAGGAAAGCTCCGGAAGAGGATGATATCGGGGGGGTTGGATACAGGGGAGAGGCAGGCGAGCTGCTCTCGCGTGGCGGCTATGAAGACGAGCTGTGATCCGAGAGGTCCCTAGTTCAAATCCCGCCTCTGCCCCGATATCACCAGGTCACCCTAGTTGAGATCAAATATTCCCCCTCCCTTCCAGGGCTGGTGAAAAGCATGAGATAGCATACGTGAAGCGCTTTGAACGCAGAAAGCGACAGTTAAATCCTAAGTGTTCTATTTAAAGCGGCCCTGGTCTACATCTCTGGTGAAAACTAAAAGGATCCCAGTTTTCCACTTCCGTAAGAACCAGGCTTGTATTGCCGGATGGTAAATGCTACCTCTTGCTGTATGCATTATCTCGTTCTCAGTGCCTTCTGCTTCTCCTTATGTAATAAAACCCTTTACTGTTTGTTTACAACGTCATGCTTCAGAGAGAGAGAAGATTGGATTTTATACCCTGCCCTT
>NW_015232022.1:0-741 GCF_001447785.1 Gekko japonicus | reverse complement strand
CCTGCAGGAAATGACCCCTGTCTCAGTTATCTTCAACTGATGTCCTCGCACGGCCAGAAACTGTTTGGCTTCCTCCTGTTGGGGCATCATCCCTGAATGGCTTGCCCTTGTGACTGACCCAAGAAGGGTGGGGGAGAAAAGGGAAAGCAGCGGGAGAAGGGGAACGTCTTACTGTATGGAGAATTAGGGAGCAGTAAAACACAAATCTATATTTCAAGAGCCAGGAAGATGAAATTATAGCCAGCGCAAGCTCACAGAAATAGGATGTGCGTGTCTTAATTTGAATATGGAGTTAATAAAACATTTTCATGCACCCCATAAATAACTTCCCGCATAGCAGGGAAGGGTTCTTCAGAGCCCTGCCAAAAAGAGAGAGTGATTGAGGAACCGGAGGACTGTCTAAGTAATGGAGATTAATGAAATCAAATAACCCCTTTTCCGTGCTTGGCACAGTCCAGGAGGAAATTAGAAGGGGATCCCGGAGGACCGGTCCGCGCTCTCAGATGGATGTGAAATAGGGATGTGCAGCCAGAAATGTACTGATCAAGAGATGCCCTGTGTGACGCCCATTCCTAAAAATGAACAATTCTACAGATTTGGACAAAATTATTTCTGACGTTCAGGTGTGGTCAGAACTCTTCCAGTCTGACAGGTGACGCTGGTGCCACACTGTCCTGTTTCATTTTCCTAGGCAGCAGAGGCTGGACTAGGGCAGTGGAGGGATAGAGTGACTTGGCATCT
>NW_015232021.1:0-741 GCF_001447785.1 Gekko japonicus | reverse complement strand
CCAAACTGCCAGTCTGAACGCGGCCTGAGGGTTTGTTGATGTGGTCCTTACATGAAGTTAACAGTCAGGATGGGCAAGGGTCCGGAGTACAATGAGTGGCCTTCACCAATTCCATAGTCTTGTTGACGTCCGTCATAGAAATTGGGTTGAAATGGTCCATAAACAGACCAGAGAGTGTACTAGTAAAAGTGAGGTACCACAGCTATCAGAGCACAGATCACTTATTGTGTGAGACTTCGCATATTCTGTTCTCCCATACAAACCAGTGGAACAGTTTCAGTCGGATGTCATTTTTGAAATGGTTCTGAGCAGCTCTGCTGTCTTAATTACCGAGGAAAGTTCCCTTGAGAAAGAGTTTCTCTTGACACGACGCGAATTACTGTTAAGCCACTATAAGTCTGTCATGTGGGTAAGACCGAAGTCATGCTACCCGAATGGAAACAAATGAATAGCCTGGTGATGCTGTCTGGAAAATCTGAGTTGTGCTAATGTGTTCTTTGTTATGCCATACATACTCATCAGTTGCCATAGTGGAACTCTGATGTTTTGATTCCTCTAAGCAAGACACTTTGGTTTGTTCATGTGCGATTTAGCGGTACTGAAATCTACCCTTTTGGTTCTGTCAGAGCTGATCCTTCAACCCAATCAATGTCAGTGCATCTGCGTGCCCCTCAAGACTTCTTCCCCCTGACGTGGTATAGGGTAAGTTCCTATAAACTCAGACACCATAAATGTCCTACT
>NW_015232020.1:0-741 GCF_001447785.1 Gekko japonicus | reverse complement strand
ACTCAGCCGCAGAGCTTACCAGCCATCACTGGGCTAGTCATTCCCCCTCTCAGCCTAACCTCCCTCCCTAGAGCTATAGTGAGGGAGTGGAATGGGGGAAACACAGTATGGAAGTGTGGCATTGAAATAAATCAAAGTAAGAAATATTTGAAACCTACACTTTTTATTTTGAGTTCAGTCTTCAGCAGTGAAAAGGGGGTGGTGGTGGTAGAGGCAGAGGATCGATCTATTGGCTGCTCATGTCACAATGGTGGCCCTTAATACTACATAATAATAAGAGGGGGGAAGCCTTTTGCTTGTTGCAGTTGGTTCTGGGGGACAGTGTGAAAGGTCCCCGTCTGAGAGTATAGATGAGCTTCCTGTCTCAGCTTTCTACGTGTACCTTCCTACCTATGCCAGCGATGCCATTCAGGAGCTTTTCAGGCTGGTGGAAAGACGCACTCACTCACAGACAGCTGGAACATTACTGTAGAAAATTATTTTCAGGCACGGTCCTCTGGGAAGCCTTCAGACGCAAGCCTCACTGAAATGAGTGGGAGGTGTGTGATGAGGCTACCTCAAGAGACATTTCTGGGGGATTGGAGCCAATGTATCTTCAGAATGATGAATTGGCCTTGTTAATGCAATTCAGTTCATGAGCCCCGTATAAAGATACCTTGGAGAACATGCCATTTATCTGCATTAGGTAAAGGACTAAGATAGAAGAGGATTAAATCATGTAAATAGGTACTGGTGGTGTTT
>NW_015232019.1:0-741 GCF_001447785.1 Gekko japonicus | reverse complement strand
TTTGTTCCCTGAATCAGAGAATTCTGCCTTGATACAAATACCAGGAGCTTTAGCTTTCCATCTACACTAGGTAATAAGAGTGTCCAAGTAAATATTCCATCCGTGTCAGCAACAAATATAAAGCTCCAGAAATCAAAGTATTTCAACTTTTAAGACTACAGATACAGGTCACGGTCCTACAGATACAGCTCGGTGCACCTAAGTCCACTGAACTGAAGAGCGCAATTCAGCCCTGGAGCACGACCTATGCTTGTCTGTCAGCATTACAGCCAAAAAGAAACAATTCTGACCTCACGTCCACTGTGAATTTAGTTCAAACTCAGTTTAAACTCTGGTCTTGCATGTTTAAATGGCTCAGATTAAACTGGTGCACATCTGCAAGGGAGGGCAGAGTATGTTTGCACGAAGTGTCCACAAATTCATCTCCGGCCCTGTAAATGTGCAGTTCACCGATTTGGGTAATTTTTTAAAGGTACCTTAATCTAGCAGTTAAGAAAGAAGTTCTGATCACTTACTGGGCTTAACTCAATGAGATATACTGGCACAATGTTCTTCTGTAGAACTTAACAGCCAGGCCGGGAGCAGCAACAATAACCATTAAAATTGTACGGAAAAAGGTCAGCAATCGTCTTCCTTTAAAGAAAAGGTGTACACTGCAACATTCTTTGAATGCAGAGGCCTTAAAAATAGCATACATAATTTCAAAATAATTCCATGTCCATTAATAACCCACATTTTTTT
>NW_015232018.1:0-741 GCF_001447785.1 Gekko japonicus | reverse complement strand
GAATGCTAGATGCAGAATCGCCCAGGGTCCATTTAAACCTTGAACTGGGAGGTGAATCTTGCTGGATCAGCTAGTCTGTGAAGCTCTAGTTCTGGTGCTCTGGCTCAAGGTCTTGGGTTCCACACTACCAGGGAAGACCCTGTCCTAGGGAGATCCTTCTTGCTGCAGGCCCAGAGCAATGATATCGGAACCCTGTTTATAGGTCCCTGAGTGCTCAGTGTGGTCGGTGTTAAGAAATGGCGACAATGCCTCTCAGCACCGCTCCCTGTGCAGTCACGCCTCTTCCACCGCTGACGGCAGACGGGAGGCGCACGAACAGTCGCTGAGACTTCCCTTGCTTGTAGTTTCCTTGATCCTCTCTGAATGGAGCCTCACCTCACAAAGTCCATTTGCATTAGAGATGATTTGACCTCTTTTTTACTTTCTACATAAATTCATCAACTCTCATACCAGGGAATTAATTAATGCATTCCTCTCACATGGATCAACAGCAGGTCTGCATCCCCTTGAATTCCCGTCTTTCAAGATTTACATATCCTCGAAGCTATTAGCTGGGGTGAACGGCACTCTGTGTAAAGATACTTTTCGTACTCTACCAGCGTGAACTTAATGTAACGTTTTCCCCTATTAGAAATTCTATGTGCAATTTTAACATTGGGGAGGGGTTTGGGAATGTGAGAACCTCAAACAGATGCTGGGTGCTTCGGCTGAGCAAAGATTTTCCAGTCTGACCACGTTCCA
>NW_015232017.1:0-741 GCF_001447785.1 Gekko japonicus | reverse complement strand
TGCTTTCTCCCCAGACTTCCCAGTAAGATCTATTTGGTGGCATGAGGAAGTTGGGCAGAAAGGTGTGTTGTTACCCTCTCTGTCTTCCATTAGGCAGAAGGCTGGAACCTGTCTCTGGCAGCATGCCCACTCCCCTGGCTTTGTTAATTTTCCTCTTGTACTTGGGGCTGCCCATAAGTACAAACCCAAAGGGGATTTGTACAGTAGTGCTGGTGAGCAGTCTTCACCATGGGTAAGGAATTTGTACAAGGCTCCTTAAACAACTTTATCACTACAAGGTGCAAACTCATTGAGTAACTATAAGACAGCTCTAGGTTCAGCTACATAAATAAAAACATAAAAGAAAGGCTACTGGCTAGGGTAACTTACAATACTTGAACATCTGGGTCCATCTCCCATACAGCCACACCCACAAGCAACATTTCACATTTACCATTTCACCTCAATCTTTCACCCAGATTCCTCACACAAAGGGACAACTCCCCTTTCAGATCTCTTCCCACATGTGCTCATAGGGCACCAGCCAATCTGGCTGTCAAGTTCCAGAACTCAGAGCCCACCAAAACTAGAACAGCCAACTGAGAGAAGTAACACATCAGAGAGAAGGCACATTGTAAAAACCTTCTCTAACCAGTGAACAGTGTTGGTTCCCATACTTTGCCAGTCTTTGGAGTTCCATCTCTGCCTGTCCATCTCCATAACTGTCATGGAATATCTGCCATCTGCCTCTCATCCCACAAC
>NW_015232016.1:0-741 GCF_001447785.1 Gekko japonicus | reverse complement strand
TGGCCAATCTGCCTCTGCTTCAGAATTTACAACAACTGAAGTTGCCAGCCAGTAACTGGCACCTAATGAAAGACTTTGGTGGTGGTGAGGATATGGTGAATGCTGTCAACATGACTTTCTAGGATTGACCAGAAACTCCATGGTTTTATCATAGAATTTCCAGTGAATCCTAGAGTGTTGTGTTGTTGGTGACTTTGGAATTATTTTCCCCCACAGCCCTACCAAGCAGCTGTAAGGACTGTGGGTTGCCGGTAGAGTCTCCCACTACAGGAGGAGACCAGGCAGTCCTAATAACAAGATGGCATTAAAAAGATGGACCCACTATGTTTAAAGTCTTTTTCTACATAGTACAAAAGAATACATTTCACTTTTAATAGTCTTGCTTAATTATAAGTGACTCAAGAGAGGTATCTTATAACCATATAGAAAGAATTCAATTAAATAGAAAGGAAAAGGTATCTTTCTTGTTCATGACCTCTATCTTCTCATTTTAGTCTCTCCACCAGCGCTATGTTTTTGCTGTGAGGAATGGATGTGGCCATGGCAACTGCAACATGAGAGCCAGATTCTGTACACTTCGCTGCCCTTTACTCCTTCCTTTGTTTTGTTCTCTATTTTTCAATATATAGTATTGGAAAATACTATATATAGAGAAACTATGCACATGGTCCTGGCTTGATTTCACTGGAGAGATCTGCAGATGCATCCTGCACAACCAGGGAGAGAGAGAGAGAGAGAGAG
>NW_015232015.1:0-742 GCF_001447785.1 Gekko japonicus | reverse complement strand
GGGCGGGGGGTTGTGGCTGTTTGGTGTTGAGGGGTGACAGGAGCAACTGGGATTATTGGGTTGGGAACGGGAGAAAAGGATAAGTGAACGAAGTAAAAGGGAACCACGAAAGCATACCGTGTATGTTAGGCACGCTCTTAAGGTATTTTTTGATCAATAATCCCTCTTGATCTACTTGTCATATTCACTGTTCAGCTGACTACACGGCAGTTTACCTGTCAGTTGTGACTGGCAATTGTCAACCTCACGACACACGGTGCCGGCGATAGTATTTTTTCTGGATTAAGTAATCCGGCGTAAGAGCGTGCACCTTCTGCATTTGTGGCACCGCAAGAGTAATTGTTGTGCCTTTCGGTGCTCAGAGTCATTAATGCATAACACATTAATCATGCCATGCGCAACATCTGCTGTGCAAAGGTGGGCCTCTTGGTAACCCCTCGTCCACCGTTTACAGTCGTTGAATGCTAGTGAAACTGCATGTCCAAAAGGGTCGTTAAAGTATATTAGGAGGCAACCAATTTGGATTTGTGGATCTTGAATCTAACTATGTCTAAGGAACATAGAGGATGAGTACCAAGGAATTAGGAGACAGATAACTAGAGAGGGGTGCAGGGGGGGAATTGGTTAGCACAAACTGGGATAGAGGCCTACTTGGCCTCTGTAATCCATCTCTTTGTTCAGGACACTGCCGGTAGAGTTTGATCTTCTTTGGCCAGAGCTAGGGATGCCAGCCTCCAGGTGG
>NW_015232014.1:0-742 GCF_001447785.1 Gekko japonicus | reverse complement strand
CGCAGTTGGTGCGCCATACCAAAAGTCTGTCCGGAGTCATATCCAGTACACTGGGACTGTTATTCGTGATTCTCAACTCTTTTGTCCTGTCATCAGCATACCTAAATGTCTGGAACATGCTGCTGTTTAGGCACATGGATATTTGTAAAACACACCCCACTGAAATCACGCCAGTCAAAAGACTTCAGAAGTGATCTGAAAAATTATAACTGCAAGAACTGGCCAAAACCATTTTGCTCTCTTCCAGTCGAGCAGAACGTTGGCTTATTTTACACTATAGTGACTTCTGTGTTTTCAATTTAGAAACGAGCATAACTTGGTTCCAAAATACAGTACTCAAGATGTGGCGGAACACTAAAAAGATTCCGTGTTCTGCACATTATATATGTTCATTCACATTAAGAAAGCCAGTTCCAAAAGGTCTTTTATAATTCTGCCCATCACTAAATATCATATGCCTTCACTTATTTTGAACTAGTTAAACCAGTGTTTTGAAAATCATAAAAGCAATGCATTAATTTGTTGTAAGAATTTAAACAGAGGGTTTTTGCTGATCTGTTGGGTTTTATTTTCTCTAGGTAGTTTGATGTATATCAGTAGCAATAGTATGATGCACCACCTTATTCCAACAGTTACATATAAAACGTAATTTAAAAGCTTGAAGTTTTTAATCACAGATTTTTTAGCCTATAACCATAGAAGAGGAGCTTTGGCTGAATTTTAACCTCCCTGTTGGCTTCAG
>NW_015232013.1:0-742 GCF_001447785.1 Gekko japonicus | reverse complement strand
CCTGCTCTCTGTTATGTCCTCTGCTCCAGCTGTTCCCATTGCCACATCTTCCCCACTTCCTGTGCAGTCTGGGCAGGCAGCATTTCTCAGGTCTGGTTTCTTTTGCACAAGAGAACAGTGGAGAGTCTGCAATATTTGCTTTCTTTAAAAATATATAAGCAGAGACACTCCTTCAAGACAGATCCATTATCCTACATCTGAGCCTGGCAAGAGAGACCCTGCACTCCGCAAAAGTTCACCTTCAGTCAAGTCTCAAGGGCCAAATCAGACATGACAGTGCCACAGTGGGGCTGTTGTGGAGCTCTTGCAGGCTTTGAACTAGTAGGCAGGTGATTTATATCAGGAGTGCAGGAAGGGGTTAAGTCTCCCCCCTCCCCCCCATTTTCCCAAGTTGAAAAGACCACATGGAACTATGGGAAAATATACCCACAGGGTCTTTGACAAAGATGCCCCCTTTACTGTCCCCTTGAAAGTCAGCAATAACTCTAATGTTCTCCAGCAGTGTGTCATTGTGGGACAGGGGAGAGATTTAATTTGCAAGACCCTCCCTACATCCTTTGAAATATTGGAGGGCATGATATTTCACATATTGTTTGCCTGGCCTCCTGCACACAGATTTTTTGTGCCCATACACCCCCCCAGCTTTATGTATGCACATGCAAACAATGGTACATCCTTGGCCTTCCAGGTGTGTATTCAATGTTCACTTTGCAGTCCCAGGATTAAGTGCTTAATTTTTTTT
>NW_015232012.1:0-742 GCF_001447785.1 Gekko japonicus | reverse complement strand
CCAAACCCATCAAAACACATTATATAGGTGTGAAAAAGGAAAGGCACAAGGAAAGATGATTTTCTCAAGACATTTTCAGAAAACATGAGCAATAACAGAAAAGTCCTATGAATGGGGCCAAGCAGATCAGTAAAAGCTGATCAAAGATTTCTTTGAGAAGTGGTCCTTTTAAGTTAGTGTAGGAACCACCCACAAAGTACCTCATATTTGTCAAGCTTTAATCTATAGTCCAGCAAATAACACATTACACTTTTCAAGGACCATTTTAAAGTTATTTAGAGCTTGTTAGGTAATGTGTCAGATAGAGCCCTCTCCCCAACACCTAAGTCTATCCTGCAGTTATACAGAGCCAGCAAAAAAAATATAAGAATTGCAATCTCCATGAATAGTCTAGAATTTAAAGTGCACTAAGGTCAATGTTCTGCATGTGAGCTACACATATCTATGTTATTCTATTTTATGCCATTGTCCCTCAGGTGGCTCTAACCATTTCTTTCTGGTGCTTATATGTGGCAACTGGAATAATTCTGATTGGTTTTAGCTTTAGAAGACATTAGCATGAAAACTGATTCATTTTGAGGGAGGAGAAAGCACAGCTTGAACAGTCTCATCCTATTTTATTGAAAATACAATGTGCATTCCTGTTCACAGCTAGATTGCACAGCTTAGAGCAGGGGCATCAAACATATGGCCCAAGGGTTGGAACCAGGCCATCCAGGGCTCTTATCTGACCCTTGAGCAA
>NW_015232011.1:0-742 GCF_001447785.1 Gekko japonicus | reverse complement strand
AAAATGGCTCATGATTACATACATACAAAGGAGTTGTTCCTTTTTTCCAGTGGGTTAATTCGGTCCATCCCTCCATTAAATTTACATACACTGCTAGTTTTTCAGAAGTCCCATTTTTGGATACCATGGTATATATTAAAGCTGGGCGGATAGCGGTACGTCCTTTTCACAAAACCACTGACAGAGGCTCTTTATTACACTTTAAATCACACCATGTTAAACATCTGAAGTCCAATTTACCATATGGCCAATTTTTAAGAGCCAAGAGAAACTCCACGTTGGGGATAGACTATGAGGATGAGGCAGGGAGACTTTCTGATATTTTTAGATCCAGAGGATATCCTGAGTGGATAATTAATGGTGCCCGGCATAGAGCAGATTGTCGTGACCGTAAAGAACTTTTTAATGTTAAAAATGAAAACAGAGAATATAATTTTGAAACATTGGCACATCTTAAATGACATTCCTGCCTGCCATTTACCTCCACGGATTGGCTTTAGAAGAACTAAAAATATTAGGGACATTGTTGTTAGAGCAGATATTTTCAATTCTATCCCTATTGACGATAGCCAACCGAAGGAGCACTTTAAATGTGGGGTGTGTGCTGCGTGTCCTCTTATGCAAGAGACAGCTGCACTCAATTTCCCAGTGGCCAACTTACAACATAGACAGTTCTCTACTTGTGCTACTAGGTCCACCGTGTACCTTAATACCTGCTCTTGCGGTTTACAATATGTCGGTC
>NW_015232010.1:0-742 GCF_001447785.1 Gekko japonicus | reverse complement strand
GGGCCTTCACATCTCTAAGTCAGACTAGGATGTGGGAGGTCCTAGTTCAAATTCCAACTCTTCCATGGAAGCTTTCTGGGTAACCCATTCTTGGGCCTGTCACATGCGCTCTCAACTTAATCTGCCTCACAAGGTTGTGAGGGTAAAATGGAGGGGAGAAGAATGACGTTGAGCCCCTTTGGGTCCTCCCTGGGAAGAAAAAGTAGGGTGTAAAAAGGAAGTAAACACTCGGTCTCCTTGCTGGGCTGTTCTAAGGATAAAGATAACGCTTATCTCCTTTAGTGCAGTCCTGGTAACCTTCTCTGTATTATTCCAATTTCAGACTGTGTAGCCAAAGTAAGGACACGCATAGTGTGATCCTAAGCGGAGTTGCACTCCCGCCAAGGCAACTGAAGTCCGTTGGCTTAAGGAGGGGGGGTGAATTTGTCCGGAACTGTGCCAAAGGAGTGGAATAAGTGACTGCAACTGGGGAGAACCAGGTCGAAGCCCCACTGCAGATGTGGAGCTCACTGCAGATGTGGAGGAAACAACTGTGTCTGCCTCCTGAGTTTTTTGGAAAGGGGGAGGAGAATAAAAATGGGATAGAGGCACACAGGTGTCTGAAGTTTTTTATTTGTTCCTGTTGGGGAATTTTAAAAATACGATTGCTTCCTCCCAAACTGAGATCCGAGACTTCAGGACTAAGCTGTCCGCTTGCTTGTTCAGCATCTCGGGATAATTGCCAGGGGAACCTTCCTCTTGT
>NW_015232009.1:0-742 GCF_001447785.1 Gekko japonicus | reverse complement strand
CGTTGGTTTTCCATGCAGTGGGAGGGTGTTCTGTGGTTATCGGGGCGGATTTCAGGTCTCCTTTGCCTTGGCCCCATCGCTGCCCCCCGGCTCTTTCTCTTCCCCACTGGGCCTGTTTTGTGCCTCAGACTGGACGTCAATCGGGATGGCCTTCTCCGTGGTCGCAGAAGAAGCCAAGCGTGGTGCCTCGATGCACAGCTGCCCGTCCGGGGTCAAAGAGCACGAGACGGCCTGGAGGTCCACGTCGGGCGGAAGGAGGGTCTCCCGCCGCAGCTCTTGGTGTTCTTGCCAGTAGCTGCCCCCCTCGCTTTGGCTCTCCCTCTGGCGCTTGGCAGTCACCGTGACTTTTCTGCCGTCCAGCTTCACCGTCATCTCCTCTGGGGAAAAGCCTGTCACGTCCACGGAGAAGGAGTGCTTCCCGTCTGGTTGCCCCTTCACAGCAGCCTCCGTGGCACTCTCCTCGCGTGGCTCCCTCTGGCTCTCACGCTCCCACGTCAGAAGCGGGGCGGCCTGGAAGAAGGCCCGGGTCATCTTCTCCATGTCTTGCATCTGCCTCTCTACGTCGGCCACGACTCGGTCCATGAGGTTGTGGCTGGACGGCCACAGGACCCTGCAGGCCGGCTGGGGATCGCTGAGCCAGACAGGGCCCAGGCCGTGCAACGGCCACCGACGCAGGGGGAGCATCCGCAGCAAGAGACGGCTGTAGCTCGCCATGGCGATGCGGCACTGCTGAGGGGAAAAA
>NW_015232008.1:0-742 GCF_001447785.1 Gekko japonicus | reverse complement strand
AGGCCCCAATCTGGCCTGAGAGCAACTGGCTGCGTGCTGCTTCCTCTTGAACACTGGTGAATGCTTTGCACTGAGCAACGGCGTGGCCAGCTTTATACCCATTAGGTCAATGTTTCTTATATTCCCCAAAGAAAGGCACGTATGGGATGGGGGTGGGGAGGACGACACAAAGATCCAATAAAAAGAGTAATCAGTTCACTCAGTTATGTGAGGACTGTTCCAAACCGTTGATAGACAAAGTAGCATGAATATGAAATCTAATGCAAGATAAGCAGATATCGCTGAGATCCACAGGAGAAAGCAGCTTCCACCACAGAGGTTAAGGAACAAGAGGGACAAAATTCCAGGAGGCCAAGTCAGTCTGAGGGAACCAAGAAACTGGAATAATGATGCGTTCACCCAGCAGGCAAAACTGAGCATTTTAAAGGTGTGGAGAAAAGAGTCAGCCGTTTTTATGGGCAGACTTACTCACCGCTAAACGCAAACTTTGCACAGGCAAAGCCGAGTTGGCATGCCCTTTTGACCTATCAAGTCCACTACCTTTAAATGCCACCTTGTCCACAAACCCAACAAAAAGCAGCATCGTAGCCTGGGGTAATGAAGGGCCCCCAATTAAAAAAATGACTGTATGAATGAGCAGGGACAAAGGCTCACAACACATTGTGGGAGTAAAGAAATATGACAGAGTCAGCCAGGCCCAGGCACTAATAACTATTTAAGGCCAGTGAAATCATAAGAAGTT
>NW_015232007.1:0-742 GCF_001447785.1 Gekko japonicus | reverse complement strand
CCACAGCGTGTCCCCTCCCCGGTATCATGCCCTTAATTTTTTCACTGCCACACTCAACTTTAGTCGATTTTTTTTGTAACTGTCCTTATCGGCCATATTTGACTTTAGTCTGTATTGTTAAAAAAATGTTTTCTTCAGCCTGGTGACGAAATTTCACCTTCAGCACTTATTCAGCAATGGAAAGGGCCAAGGGGCACCACTGTTGGGTTGTGTTTAGGGCAACAGTTGGCCTTAATCTGGCCCTGGTGGCAACATGTTTTGGAAGCTGCCTTTGTATTCATAGAAATGATTCAGCAGTGTTCTGAGCAAAGCCTTCTGAAGCGCCAACCTGCAAATGGGTAAGATTGGCAATTCCCCATTTACGTACATTCCCTGTTGCGGCCCCCATCTTGTGGAACGGTCCGCCTGAGTTCAGAAAGGGTCCCCCACACACACACTTCTGTCATTCCAGAGAATGTGTAAAACAGAAATGTTCAGGAAGGCATTTTTATAAGGGGATTAGAATTGTAGTGTAATGGAACGGTCCAGGAGGGGACTTTTATAAGGCAACAGGAATGTACTCTATTGCAATATTTATCGTATCTTGCTTTTTATTCTCCTGCCCCCTACCTCTGCAATCCACTTTCTGCATTGTTTATGGTAAATCATGCCTTAGGCCGTTTTTCGTTTGCCGTTTTCTAATTCTGTAATCCGAGTATTATCGCATTGCTTATTGGACATCTGACGCTAGCTGACTTAATTA
>NW_015232006.1:0-742 GCF_001447785.1 Gekko japonicus | reverse complement strand
TCTAAGGAAGCTGTATATATGTATTCTTGTTGGTGAATGTTTGTATGGTGTAGGTTTATAAAATCAAATAAATATATTAAAAAAAATATTTAATGAAGAAATGGCAAGTAATTTATTCTTCCTTCAAAACTGGATTAGCAAAAAGATCAGCTCAAGAAAATAACTATGTTTAAGCAGCTTCTTCCTAAACTACCTGCTTGCAATCAAACTGAACAGCAGAAGCAACCAAACTGAACAGCAGAAGACTGATCTAAAAAAAGAAAAGAAATCCAACTCCTTGCTTTCTTAGAGTACAGGTTTTAGCTGAAGAAAAACAGTTCAAAGAAACTAAAAGGATGATGAAGAAGATCCACCAAGTCCGGTCCATAGCTGGCTAGCCTGGAGCAAACACTTGAAGAGGTAAACAACAGCTGAAACTTTGGGAAGTTTAGCTTCAAAATGCCTGTTGGGGGAACCTGGTTTTGAAGGTGGAGAATGTAACATCAAATTTATTTTACCACATTTATTTTAAACTATTTATTTGCATGTTGTCTTGCACAAACAGAAATGCAAAGCTAACTCCCAGTGCGGTCTTTTTAGCACACATGGAAATACACTGGATCCAACCCAGTATTAGTAACATGTACGGATCCTTCAAGGATTACACCAGCAGCACACTACAAATACAAGCATTAATCAGTGAAAGTGCCTTGAATGAACAGCAGAATATTATGGCTCCATTTGGCTTGAGTCCTGCATGCCA
>NW_015232005.1:0-742 GCF_001447785.1 Gekko japonicus | reverse complement strand
AAGGGAACCTTTACCTTTACTTTAGGTGGGGAATGAGTCAAAGTTTTCTTTGTGGCTAGGCCAGTTCTAGGGTCCTTGGTCTGTAATATGGGGATTGGCGTTGTGGGCAAGACAGTATTAAATTAGCGATTTTGCTCTGTCAAGGAACATTTGGCTGATTGTTTCTCTCTTCTCAGGGTGACCCAATATGTGCTATCGGCAGCATACTCCCAGTGGACTTCCGAGGTAAGGAGCTGTTTCCTCGTTCTTTCCCTGGGATCACTTTAGCTTTGGATTCAAGGGACCACAAGAGATGGAAGGAAGGCAGTCCTTGCTGGGATGCGAGGATCACACTGCCATGTGTTATCAGGGGTTCTGATCACAGATCCCCAACGTGCAGTTGAGCTGGAAAAAACACCTGTGAGGGGGCCCATGTGGAACATTGCAGAGCTGGATAACAGGATATTTAATTCTTCCTTTGGTACCATTTCCCCAATTGACAATATTCTTTGATGTGTGTTTAGATCCAGTAGGACAGAAGGAAAGCAGGTACAATATGTGTACCTGTCCCCCTCTCCCCCGAGCTTAAGGTAGTCTAGGGGGTTAACCTCCCCTTCTCCGTGAACCTCTTCCTGGTTTCATAATAGGTCTATTTGTGACTACTTTTTGCAGCTACCATACGCACTGCAGGAGGAAACTAATCATGGGTCCCCAAGGCCCAAAGTAATTTGGCCCTTCATAGAATCATAAAGTTGGAAGGGAC
>NW_015232004.1:0-742 GCF_001447785.1 Gekko japonicus | reverse complement strand
ACACAGCTGCTCAAAAATAGTTCAGTTGTACCAGACTAGAAAAGTGGAGTTACTCAGCACTGTAACTAGTAACATGCCATTTCCCAGAATTTAGATGTCACAAACCTCCACATGCTGATATGTCCACGGCCCCCCTTTTGACAGTTGACATGTTTTCTGGGCAAGAGGTGCACTGCTTAGATCCGGTTGCAGGCTGATATTTGCCAAGAGGACATGATTCACAGATCTCAAGGCCATTTGGAGAATAGGTTCCCGGCTTGCACTGAGCTAATTATGTAAGAGCAACACATTACAATTAAGCAATATTCAGCTTCAAATATGTATCAGGGCCAAAAGCCAATAACCCAATATACCAATGGCAGAACAACCTCTGAAACAAAGTGTAACTGGCTATTTATAAGACCAGACAATGTGCTTGCCACAAAAAAACCTCGCAAAATGCAATTAGCACAGCGCATCTGCCACCAGCACAACTGTGTTTATGCTGTTTGAGAATTGAGCGTTTTGCTAAAATAATTTATGGGAATCATTTACACCGCAAAATCACAGCAAAATCAGAATAATGCTTGGAAAATGAGAAAGCCACCATAGTGAAGGTCACTTGCAATGCAGTCCTAAACAGAGTTACAACTTTCTAAGCCCAGTGAGGTCGATAGGCTTAGAAAGGTGTAACTCTATTTAGGATAACTCTGAGGATAACCTTGGGCCAGTCTTTCTCTCTCCCTCTCTCAGCCTAACCTAC
>NW_015232003.1:0-742 GCF_001447785.1 Gekko japonicus | reverse complement strand
CCCACCCCCAGATTTTGACTCACAGAGAACAGAACTGTTAACACATCTACAAATCCCTTGGCAAGCATTTCTTACCTTGTTTCATTAATCTGCTTGGAACTAGTGACAATCTCGGTGAGATTCTCAATCAGAGTCACATTGTTCTTCAGCCAGAGCATTCTGGGAGCTGGGTATGCATAGACATCAAGTACGAAGTTTTTCACTCCATGTAGATTGACGTCTTCCAGGAGGCTAAAATGGGGCTCCAAGCGAATGAACCCTTTATCTGGGAAACAATAAACATTTCCATAAGTATCAGTAATGGGCCATTGTCTTGGTAAACTGGGAATCATGTGGAAACAAGAAACAAATTGTACCATAAACTGTGATTACTATTTTCTGGGTTTTTGTAACATCATTGATCACATGTTGGGCGGCACACTCATAATTTCCAGTGTCTTCTACTGAAGCATTGGGGATGTTCAAGGTATATACCAGCTTCTGGGATGGAATTTTGATGTCTTCCACTGTGATCGTGCCTTTGTTCTTCTGCATTTAGAAAAGGGGCAAAACAAATCTTTGTTGAACAAGTTAGAAATGCAGCAAATAATCCGGCACTCTGGTGAACCCTTCTTTGCCTCCCTGCACACTAATGTCTTCAGAGGTAGCACAGCTTCCAGTTCCTTTCTTTATCTGAGATCTGATGGGCAGAAGAAGAGTAGGTATTTATACCCTGCTTTTCTCTAATTTAAGGTGTCTTGAA
>NW_015232002.1:0-742 GCF_001447785.1 Gekko japonicus | reverse complement strand
AAGGGGGGATGTTAAGAGAAAGATATACATTTACCTGTATGGTGTCCGTATGGTTTCCCTCCTAGGGTAGATAGTCGTTTTGCCAGGGGAGGTGGGGCAAGTAGAATCTTGCTCATCAATACCCAGTTTGAACATTACTACCCCACCCCACCCCGATCTCTTCCTAGGAGAGACCGGTTGCAGCAGTTACTGGACCAAAGGAAGCTCCAGAGCCCATTTTGGCCAGGAGACTTTCATTGCATGCCCTCCAAAGGCGGCTCTACTCCCCCCCTTTTTTTGGGAAAGCTAGCCACGCAGACGTTGTCTAGAAACCGGCCAACTTTTGTGAGGCCAGCAGGGTGCCACTGCCAGGAGAAAGTGGCAGCCTCTCCCCTCCCCGTGTTTCTTTGGCCCCAGAGCGCAAGGCAGGCGGCGGCTCTTTCAGGATCGCCCTCTAAGTCTTGCTGCCCCCCCGGCCCAGAAGCCAGGGCGGCTGGGTCTTTCCCCGAGGTAGTGGGAAGCAAGCCCGACACTCCGCTTCCCCCTGTACAAAGGCCCGCAGCCGGGAAACGAACGCGCACTCTGCACACGCTCAGAGAGGCACGGCCAAGGCCTCTCCCCGCCGCCAACTGCGGTGAGTTCTGCGCACGCCGGTCGGAGACAGACGCTCGACCCGCCCCAACTGGAGAAGCGCAACGTGGCCGAGAGCGCGGGAAGGAGGGAAGCATCGCTCCCCGGGCGTCTGCTCGCCTCGGGGGCGCCT
>NW_015232001.1:0-742 GCF_001447785.1 Gekko japonicus | reverse complement strand
TTATCCCGTGATCTCTCTTTGGTTATCCTGACCAACTGGAGGTTGTCGACCCTATTTTACAGAAAGGTCTGACATCGAATTAACCAGTGGGGCTGTATTCTCTTCTCCACAGAAGTGCGTGTTTTGTTACTTGGCCCTTTGGCCTGGACGATATTCACCCTGTGCTTCATTCCGCGACTGAGTTATCAATATCAGTGATTAAACTCTCAACTTTGCTGTGCCAATTCAGCTCCATTAGGGTTCAAGGATGGATCTGGACAACGTTTTAAAACCCCAAGTGACAAGGTGTAATTAAAACCGCTCCGGGGTGGAGTTGAGCAGCAAGAGAGAGGTGATGGAGTCATTCGATAGTTCGGCACACCTTTTCGAAGCCTCTTTGATAAATACTATACTGTGCCAGCCTGTAGCGATATTCAGTATGCATTAGCGCTTCAAGTCCCGTCTGCTATAAGGGAAAGATTAAGTGACCCTTTCTTGTGTGCAAAATCCCTACTGCTGCTGTGTGATTGGCTGGCTGATGGGGAATGATACCCTATCAGCAGCCACAGACTGTGAAAAATCACTGCTTATCAGTGGCTGCCGGGCAGTTTGCAGCAAACTTGTTTGGGAGATTTCAGGCAGAAGAGAGAGACAGATTGGTCTCCTTTCGGGGGGCATTTTTGGCTCAGTTTACAGTCGCGTGGATTTAAAAGAGCTTTAAAACAGAAGATTGCAGTTGGCCTTTCTGTCCAGGGGTAGTTAA
>NW_015232000.1:0-742 GCF_001447785.1 Gekko japonicus | reverse complement strand
ACTACCGTTGCTTCTCGGATTTTCCAGGAAGTGATGTCATCACACTCATAACACCTCTCCCATACCACATCTAGACCGAAATGCACAATCACTGAGATCTAAACCTGCATTCAGTTCTGGTTTAGGATCTAATTGTTGGAGTCAGTTTCTAACAACTATTCTCCTGTGTGAGAAAGGAAGAGAGATAAAAGAGCTTAGCAACAAGCCAGGTTTGGGCACATTTTAACTTAGCCATAGTTAAGCTTGCTGCCTGAATGCAGCTGTAGGGTAGATCTGGCTGTAGATGTCAAGGCATTGAGAAAAAGCTCACCCTGCATATTCCATAGAAGTATCAATCTACATGAACCAAGAGCCACCTGTGTTCTGTAAGTATACATAAGAGGGGAAAATATTTTGAAAAACATACATATTCAACATGTAACAAAAAGATCATGATTTTTAAAATATATATACATAAAGTCTAAAACAAACAATATACTAAAACACAATACACAAAACTGGCCAAGAACAAAACTGAAGAAATGAATGTGGATTTGGGGTGCAAAATAAAATAATAAATGAAAAAATATATATATATCCAGAAACTGGAAACCCTTCTTGACGACTTCAGAAGACATTCAGTACACACAAAGATCTGGGAACTTCATCTCGTAGACCGGAATGGATTGGTAGTGAACACGTCCGGCAGTAATTGCTGCATTTCCGGAGGGGCTTGGAGGAGGCCTAGAGAAGCAACAAATTG
>NW_015231999.1:0-742 GCF_001447785.1 Gekko japonicus | reverse complement strand
AGTGCGCTGCCATAGACCGGACCTCCAGTTCTGCTTTTGTTTTCAGCATTCTGAAAATGCTACCAGATATCACATGAGAAAGCTAGATTATGTGATTTAAACTAGCATTGTGTACATGTAGATCCCTGTTTTCATAATAATCATCTCACACCTAGAACACAGCCCTGCAGGCAAATGGAGGATAAAGCATAGATTAATCTGTAACATATAGTTTTGTAGTGGCAGCTGAATATAATGGGGAGAATTACTACTGCTTTATGCCTACTGTATATAAACCAAAAGTAGTCTGATCACATCTCTCATATAAGACAGTGCTGCATTGCAGGCACAGCCCACACAGTTTGCATGCATCTCCAGACTTCTCCTGCATTGCCGCATTATACCTGCTTTATCAGTATCATTCATTACAGGACATTCTTAGCTGCTGTCTGCTTCAGCGACTTGATTTAGACATGGATACATTTGGGGATTAAAGTGCGAGGATAATCTATGTTTAACACGCTGTTGCTGTCAGAGGGAAAAATAAAGGAGGAGGATACCTGTTCTAGATGCAGTTGGCTTTTACTGACACCCAATGGGCACAAGGCATAACTGCAGGAGCAAATCTGTTTTAACGACTTAAGTAGCCTTTTGTAAAGCAAAATAATTTTAAATGAACAAACAAATTAGCTCCTATTTTCTTTCATTTTTGTAATATAATAATGTTACTTGTTGATTTGCTGTTCAGCCTCTGTCTATAAGT
>NW_015231998.1:0-742 GCF_001447785.1 Gekko japonicus | reverse complement strand
CCATCGCTGTTCCGTAGACCGGAAGTCCAAAGTCTCCCCTTTCTCTACCCTAGCCCCTCAAAAAATGGGGCGGGAAGAAGGGATTGGGGGGGGAGGCTTGAATTCTTTCAACACAGTCCAGCCTAACAAAGCAAGCAGGCCAGTTTCTGTCATAGGTCTGAAGCTTGGAACCAGCTTCAGGTCTTATAAAAGATCCCCAGGGTAACTAATGCTGTTCACATGGTAAGGGCAAGTAGGGCATTTGTTTACAAAAATAAAGCATAGTAACAGAAAGAGGTAAAGTCCCTGCCTTTGTGCAGTTTTCTTTCTGTGCTGAAATTCTCTCCAGCAAGCTCAGCCTCTCCTTGACAGATACTGGGAAGTAAATTAAACTGGGCACTGTTGTTAAGAGCCCGTTGACATTATGTCTAAAGCAGAATTAAGGATTCTGGCAGTGGGAAAGGACAGAAGAAGAACTCATCACCACGCCTCCATGAGCCTGTTCTGTTAAGGAGAATTTTAGAGGTCTGTAAAAGGCATAGGTCTCCTCTATCTGCAGTTGGGTATAGAGGGTCTCTTGGGTAGGAGCTACGGTCACTGAATATTTTATTCCAGGTAGCTGGAGAGGGAGGATACGCTGGAACTGAAATGTGTTGTGCCTTTCACTACCTAGAATAGAAAAAAGCTGAGAGAAGTATGAGATATGAGAGAAGTATGAAATATGAGAAACGATCAGTTAGGTGAGAATTTAATCCCAGTTGGT
>NW_015231997.1:0-742 GCF_001447785.1 Gekko japonicus | reverse complement strand
AACCACTGCAGTAGTGTCGCTTGTGGTATGATTCCACCCCATAAGCTTCCCAGCTGAGTGGTCATTTAAGCCTGGGTTTTCTGCCCCCGTTCACACCCAGTGAGCTAGACCTGGGATGACTTTAGAATCCATTGCATTCAGCCCCAGTCTGTGGGAGCATATTTCCCTGAAAGTATAATCAGCCGTTGCACTCTTTAAGTATAGGAGAAATGTGATTTTATTCTATGCAATAGAGACAATCCACTTCAAATCCACATCTTTCTTCTGGAGCTTGTACACAGTGCATGTATTCCTATTTATTGGAGTACCTGAGAATACCAGCTCTCCATACCTGTGATATATTTACAGTTACTGTTACGGTGAAGCTTGACCACATGCAAGGCGGTTGGTTTGAGCAACCTGCAGTGCTTTCTGGGGTAATTTACAAAGCTTTTAAGAATATGCAAGTTGGCCGTCTATCTTCTACGTACTGGATTGTGTTGTCTTGGCCTGTGTGCCCCCTGTGCTGTATCTCCCTGTTCTAACACAGTCAGTTTCTGGTGTGCTGATGCTTCTTTTTTTCTTCTTTTGCTTTTAGGATAACAGGACAGCCCTGCATTGGGCATGTTCAGCTGGACACGCAGACATCGTCAACCTCTTGCTAGATCTGGGAGTTCCCGTTAATGACAAAGATGATGTAAGATTGATTGTTTTTTAGCAGTTATCTAAACAGAATTGTGTGAAGTTCTGGAGGCCTCACTTC
>NW_015231996.1:0-742 GCF_001447785.1 Gekko japonicus | reverse complement strand
ATAATCAGACATTCAACAATACCATTATAATTAACAATTCCCCCCAAAAAACAAATTCCCCCCCAAAATATCATTTTCTAATTATTTACATAGGCTGCATTTTATAGTTCATAACAGCAGAATAAAAATTCCCTCAGTAAAACTGTGGTTCCCCCAATCAACTGATGGCCTCTCCATTCAGCCGTCTTGCTTTCATTTGGACTTGAAACACCAACAGTAGCTGAATCTCAAGGCCTTAAAAATACCTTCCAGGAGTTCTCATTCATGCGGATGAACAATCTGCAGAGATTAGCATTCATCTCACCAGAGAATCTTGTTAGCAAGGTACAAAAAGAAATCAGATCTCACAATGAAAGCTGTGAGCCACAACATGGAACATCTCTCTTCAAACCATTTTGCCTTCATCTTTATTTTCACTGACTCACCAACCATACCAAAGTTTACACCATGAATATAAATCATATCCGGGAGGAATTTCTCTTTCTCTCCCTGAAAGGACGGGAGTAGAGGCATACATGTTGTTTTATCTTTCAAACAATGTGCTGAATATTTTATGAGTAATGAAGCTTAACAAGCTTTTCATGAAAGGAAAAATGAAGGAGAAATTGGACTTAGTTCCTTTTCCCCTAATCCTCCTAATTTAACCTCTTCTCTTCCCAGCATTTCATGTGACGTTGCTATTCAGTTGTCTAAAATATGGAAAGGTTCAACAGTAAGCAGCCCAGACTAACATTGTATCTTC
>NW_015231995.1:0-742 GCF_001447785.1 Gekko japonicus | reverse complement strand
TTAGAAAGCTTGCTGAAAGAGAAGCATAAACTAGTTTATAGTGGTTTGGGCCGTGCATACTCCCTGTAAAGATAACGATTTTATTTCTAGATTAGATTCAGCTAAAATTAAAATTGCATTTCACGTACATTAGGGAAAGCTTACTTCATATTTTATTTTTATAGCTCCTGTTTAGTTTGCTTGGGGTCTGAGTTGTCCTCTACCAGGAAATATTAACATTTCGGGTTACCTTTAAATAATGAGTATCTATCTATCCTTTTGGCCAAGGTTTACATTTTTCCCATTAGCTACCTCAGCTGTAGATGGGCAACACAGTTCTAAGCTCCAGACACCAGTGCATCACTGATGCTGACACAGGTCTGGAGAAACAAATTGGTATCCCATGTTCTGTCAGCGGAGTGGGGGGTGGGGGTGGGGGACCAGCTCCAAGAAGCTTAGGGCATAGCAACTGCATTGGATTTCATAGCAGCACACACCACGGGCAGCACAGTTCCCTAATGTCATGCTCTCCCAAAACACACACATACAGGAGCAAACTAATCACAGTGCCTATATGGAGGACTCTTGTGAGCCCAGTAGGAGCCCCATAACTACCACAATATCGAGAGCTCTACTGTTGGGGCTTCAATCCCCATCCTGCAAATACCTGGCCCTTTTCACAGGCTGACACACAAGAAAGGAATCATGGACATCTGAACCTTTCATGAGCTCTGTAGAGCAGAGGTGTCAAACTCATTTATTA
>NW_015231994.1:0-742 GCF_001447785.1 Gekko japonicus | reverse complement strand
GTGGAGTTTGCCTCTCCAGTTTAAGTCACTGTGTGTCAGAGGAGTGTTTCACTGCAATGCAGTGCCATTGCAAAATCAACTGAAGCCCGGAAAGCGTTTTGCAAGAATCATGTGCAGAACACATGACCGGCAGTTCATCAAAGGTAGACATCCCTGGTCAGCAGTCAGCAAGAAAGTGGAAGCGAAGCAAGAGTCAGATCAACCGTTAGAATGAAGCCGGGCTTTTTAAAAATCCCTTTACATCTTAATACGGTGGATGCCAAACTAGCCTTTATTAAGTTCCGGCACGCACAAAAAACCCACACATAAAAACTGGTTAGAAAGTCTGCTCTTGCGTCCTGCCACGAAGATGTAAACAACCTTTGCCGTGGAGGCCTGCTATGGAGTCCGCCGCATCTCCATTCGGAGGGGGGAAAGTATCATTAACTTTTCATGACATGTCATGAAATCTCTCATTCCCCATCTGTGACCACTGTTGTCTGTAATCCAAACTCCCTGGCGACAGCATGGAAGGTTTCCAGAGTTTCTGTGTGTTCTTTCTTTGCCGTTTGGTTAAGTTTCTCAGCATGCTTCGGAGTGCAAAAGCCACACAAGTGGAGAGGTAGTGAAAGAGATCAGGGTGCGAGAGACTTAGTGAAAGATCAGAGTGAAAGCTCTCACCTGGAAGCCATTTGTTCAAGAGGAGGGGGTGTAAACTCCCAAATACCAACTATTTACAATCATTCTTCGGACCAAAAACAGA
>NW_015231993.1:0-742 GCF_001447785.1 Gekko japonicus | reverse complement strand
TCTCTTGCCTTGAAAACCCTACGGGATTGATGCAAGCCAGTTGCTAGTGTCAAAACGTTTGTGATGGTCTGCAGTTCACGAACCACGCATGCCACAAACCAGCAACCAATTTTTTTCAGTTTGTGCCCATCCTTAGACAGGTCCCCTTTCAGACAAGGACATGGGAATGGATGCCCTTTTGGAATCTCTTAGCTTATTTTTTCTACAAATTACAGTTTCAGCACTGTATGTGACTCTGGCTTTCCCAGGCATAGATCTCTCCCCACTATTGCACAACAGAAGTGTACCACCTCAAGCAGCTGAAGTTATAGAACATTCCTTTAAGTCCAATTCAAGTTGCTCCTGAATAACAAGATTGATTTTTACCTGGTTGATGCACATGAGGAGAAAGGTGGCCGTTCATTTGCTTTTCTTTGGAGAGCTTCACAGGCCTCAGCTGGTGTGATAAGATCATTTCGTTCAGCTTCTGCTGCAGCAGCAAATAGTCCTCTGATAATTTGGATATCTAGGCAATATAATAAAAGCTGTTTCAATGGTGAATTAAAGCTGGGGGGGGACAGCAATGAAAGGAGTGATCCAGCTCCTCTGCCACGAAATTTTATTTTTGCAAATATCTTGAAACTCTTCCTGAAACTGTGTACACAGGAACATCTCATGCCTCAGCACTGAAGTTTGTTCACTCTAGAGTTCTATATGGATATAGGTTCTACATCTGAGGAGCAACTTTCAGGATCTAAATATG
>NW_015231992.1:0-742 GCF_001447785.1 Gekko japonicus | reverse complement strand
GAGATTTGTGACATTTTGCAGAAATGTTCCACATATTCTTAGGCCAAACTCCATTACCACAGTGTTCTCCAAAGTTTGTGTGTGTATAAAACCAGCTATAGAAAACCTTCATACCTGGAAGTGACTTCCCGACATCTGAATCGGGCCACGTGTTCAACCATGCTTTGCTTTCTGGTTTCTCCATCCTTGCCTCAGTCTAGTTGGAAGACAGTGGCGTGATTTTGGCAGTATCTGTTGAAGTCTCAGAAGCAAATGCCACCTCTGTCCTTGTTCCAAGAATCACACTGTGATTCCCCCATCACTTGTTGATCTAAAGGCTCATCTGGTCTTGGACAGAAGTAGAATAATCTCCTTCTCTGGCCTCATACACTACAATGGTCTTCAGTTGGTTTACAGAGCTCCAGCTCTGGAGTTTCTCTATATCCTTCAATGCTTCAGTAAATAACCAGTGAGTCACAACTGCCACCATGTCTGGATGACACACTGAAGTGTATTTTGCAGCTGACCTTCTTCCTTAAACTGATCATTGGGGTTCGGTCTTCAAATGGACAATCATGTCACAAAAAATACTGTAATAATGCAGTGCTCAGGGGAGTCATATTCTTAACTCTTGAAAATGGTTGCAGGTGTCAACTTGGTGTCCAAATTAGACATTATATATTGGTGTCAAAATTAGACATGCGGAACTGTGTCCTGAATATACCCAACAACAACCATTCCAATACCTTAATCCTCAAGGTAG
>NW_015231991.1:0-742 GCF_001447785.1 Gekko japonicus | reverse complement strand
ATTTCATACTGACAATAATTAGTCTCCAGCGGCAACCCCTTGAGTCCCGTCTGTCAAGAATGATTTATACCAATACAAAGTATAACACAAAGTACTTCTGCCCCCAGATTTTTCAGCATGATAACACCATTTCTACATGATTTATTCAACTGCATGCCTTTATTCCAGCAACCCAACTATGATCCTATAGATCTTAGCAAGTGATATGATTGCAAAGCATGACAAGGAAAGAATTATACCTAGTTATAAAGGTGTATGTTGTTCATTCTATTAGAAACCATGCTGTACTTCTCCAGATGTCCAGGTGTTAAATGGTGTTCAGTCTGTCTTTCTTTGCTCTCATGCTATAAAGTTTTCATTTAGGTAGCGAATTTTGACATCTTCTGTAATAGGAAAGTGGGAACTTTATAGTGTGATGGGAATGAAAACCCAGACTCAAGAGTGTCATCTAATTCCTGAACATCTGGAGTTAATGCCTGAGGCATACAAACACATAAAATATTGGAGAGTTATGATCGAATTTTCGGAGTCTGCACTTTGCAAATACTACATTTGGCTGGTTATCTTGCTGGTACTGGAGGTTATTCCTTTAGAAGCAGAACACCTATGTTGGAAATAAAAATGATAGACTCTTTGCTGAAGTACTTGAAAAAACCTTCAAGCTGTCATTTGAATCCTCAGCTTTCACAATTGATTGTCAACCCAAGTCATAATCCTTGATAGATCTTTAATTGGACTTATT
>NW_015231990.1:0-743 GCF_001447785.1 Gekko japonicus | reverse complement strand
TTGTGATTCATCCAGGCCAGCATTTCTCCCAGCTAGAGATTGGCAAAAGTCTCTTTGGAGTTGGTACGGGGGCTGGAAGCTTGTATAGGAACTCTGTCCACCAAAACTGGCATCTCAAGTTGGCTGCTGCTCTCTGCTGAGAAGCAGGAGCGGAGCACAGATTGCCAGGTGAGAAGGTGGCCCTTTTTTGCACACTTTCCCCCCACTGCTGTGGTTGTCATCATCAGTAGCTCATGCAAGCCCAGAAGGCATGCTGGCTCTAGGACAGTCATGCTCCTTCTGAAAGGAAACTGTCCGGATAGCCGTGGCGGTTTCGATTGTTTTTGTGGGCGAGAGGCTGGCGGCAGCAGAGAGCCTTCCATGGATGAATAGAACTCCACAGAGTTAACAAAAGTAGAAGGAATAGATGAAAGAAAGAATAAAGGAGGTAAGGGAAGGAAAAATGAGGAAGAGGTAAGAGGAAAAGCCTAAAAGAGCCGAATAGAAGGGCTGAGCCTGCTATGGAGCTTCTCTCCCTGTTGAGGCAGGAATAGAACTGAGGAAAGGGTGACTCCCTCAACAAGCAGGAAGAGGAAGAAAATTAGTTCCTGTCTCCCTGATAGGACAGTGGGAATCACCCACAAGATGTCCTCCGCCTCAGAGGGAGAACTAGTTTTCCCTATTACTGGTCTCAAATGTTAAACTAACTCTAAACCCTGCACCTGATAGAATTCCAAAAAGCATTATTTTGAAAGACTTTTCCC
>NW_015231989.1:0-742 GCF_001447785.1 Gekko japonicus | reverse complement strand
CAATTTTGACTGAACAGAAAATCAACACCAATTACCAGGAGGGACAAGGGACAGACTTTAATGAAGGGAGATAGAACTAAATATGCATACTTTGGCTGAGCTACTCTGTGGAGACATATGAAGAAGAGGCAAATAGCTGCAGGACAAAAGCCACCAAGGAGAGGAAGTGATTATTTTGTCTGGTACTTGGGGATGTAACTAGGAATGAAGGCAAGAAATAAAGATGGGATATCTGTGATCTGTATAGCAGTAATAACTAGCCCATTAGGCAGCAGGAAGGATTTCCCAAGGGAGTCCCATGGAAGAAGCTTCATTGCCTCAGACATCTAAACCTAGATAGACTAATCTCTACACCAAAAATACATTAAGGGAGGGAGGAATCTAATAAACGCAAAAGGAGGTACACACAGTGACCAAAGGTTTTCTGTTCTAGGATTTATTTTAAAAAATGAATAAATTGCTTTCTTAACGGGGTCTTATCCTTAAATGTCTGTGTGGCCAGGAAGCAAAGTGCAATGTTTTATTCATGACACATCTGAGAAGTAGAGTACTCTGCCAGTGCACATGCTGTGAGTGCTCTTGGACACTGCTTGCCAGAAGAAACGCCAATGCTACCTTTTAGTAAATCAACATGGAATACACACAGGCGTGCACAAATACACACAATGCGCTAGGATAGAACAAACTGATGTAAATGCTATGGTTTTCATGTATCTCTGACCAGTGTTCCCTCTAAGCTGAG
>NW_015231988.1:0-742 GCF_001447785.1 Gekko japonicus | reverse complement strand
CCCCCCCCACCCCCAGCTCAGCAGCTTGGGTGCTTTGGTCCTTTTTCCTGTTGCTGAACTCCATCTCTTCCTGGTTTGGCACAAGGGGATGGCGAACTGGGGTCTGAGGTCTTGCTCAAGCACTCTGCTGGGGAGATGGGGTGGCCAAGTTGGTGGAAGCTCCCTCTTCCCTGAGCCCTGGGGTTCGTTCCTGGCTGCCTGAGGCACTGTCTGTTCCACTGCCCCCTTGAAAACCTCTGTTGATGTTGCCACAATGGTATCCCCGTTTTGAGAGTCACCTGCAGGGGGAAGGACAGGTGTCAGCAAGTGAAGAGAGTTTTGGGAAGGTGGGGGTTGTAGGGGTGTGGCCATCCCTGCAGGGACAAGGGGGTGGCAGGACCCCTCACACTCATCACACAAAACCCTCAGTGCCTCAGCCGCCCATTATGACAGGTGGTATCACCACCTTCCGCCACTGACTACTCGTAAGGGACACCCTGGGCCATGAGGGCATGCACGTGTTTCTGAGCAGGGCAAAAAGAATAATTCCAGCATTTTGGGTTGACAACTCCATCTGTGTGGCATGTCCGAGGGCAGAGACCCGCTCCGCTGCCATACACCAGAAGGCGCAGCAACATGTGGTGGCTGAGCTGCTCCCGGCAGTTGCTAGGTCCATGCTTGCATGCTCCACCATATCCACCTACACAGCAGTGCGTTCTCGGCCAGATGCTGGTGCAGCCATGCCACCCACACACAGGGGAAT
>NW_015231987.1:0-742 GCF_001447785.1 Gekko japonicus | reverse complement strand
CTTAAAGGTACCACTGGACTCAAATTTTGCTTTGCTGCTTCAAACCAACATGGCTGCCCGCCTGGATCGATCCCAGTCTGCCTGTTAACATTGTAGTCAGGCACAGGAAGTCTTGTGCCCTGAGAGAAGCTATACCCCCAGGATGGTGAGGCTTGTGCTGCTGTTGTCTCTCCTGCTTCCTGTGGCATGCAAAGTAGATGCCTTTCAATGCCCTGCAGATGACCCTCTCCATATTCCACATGAACAGTACCAGTCAGGGGACCTTCTCATTGGCGGGATCGCTTCTCAGATCTTTTGCACTTTTTCTCGATTTCTCTTCCAGACACATCCTTCAAATAACATGTATCAAGTTCCACAGTAAGGCATCCCCCCCTGCTTCCCGTGATACTGGCCAGATTGTACGCACTAGTTTGACAAGTGGTAGGGCACTCGAACATGGATCTGAAGGGCTGTTTCCCCACACCTCGCCTCCTTCCCAGGGTCTGTTGGAATCTTGTATGTTCTGTTCTATTTGCTTTATTGGTGGGTTTTCTTCTCCTGTCCTTTTGTTCTTTGCCTTGGAAAGCACAGGTGAGGGAATGTAATGTGCTTTAAGAGTTGAAAACATGCCTCTGCAGATGATGTATGTGACGCAGCAGGCTGCAGGCTGCTAGATGCCTTAAGGATGATGAATGGGCATTGATAGGTGTGTGCAGTAGAGGCAAGATGATGTGGTGGTGGAAGTGAGACTGTAGGATTTTCA
>NW_015231986.1:0-742 GCF_001447785.1 Gekko japonicus | reverse complement strand
GGTGGGGATCGGCCCTGTGGAAAACAGCTGTCCCGCTTGATTCTGGATACTGATCCGAATTCAGGATTCTGGGTAACGAGCTGGGAGATCCCAAGAAAGACGCTAAACTACTGAAACTTTGGATCCAGTTGGGAAACCTGAGATGGCTTCAGTCCCAGAGCATCATGCCACCTGTTTCCTACACCGCAAGCTTTACAGTCTCCTGCATGGAGCCCTTCCCAGACCTTGGTTCAATGTGCCTACGGGGAGCAGGATTATGCTCCACTGAACCCAACCTGCACACGTTGACTGGTTCGGTGTGCCCAGGCTCAACAATGCATGCATGTCATGTTAGCAAATATGGGAGCTGGTGAATGCATGGAGACTGGGAGTGCAGGAAGACGATATGACAATATGACACCGCATTGGACTTAAAACTGTGAACTGTTTATTAACCACCGAGACCCAAGCTTAAATCCCCACTCAGCCATGAAGCCAATTAGTTGACCTTGGGCCAGTTGCTGTCAGCCTAACCTGTTTCACGAGGCTGTTGTGAAGCTAAAACAGTGGAGGGAGGGAACCCTACATACACGTGTCACCTGGAGCCGGGGTCTGGCCCGCCTGCCTCCCTCCAGATATAAAATGGAGGAGGGGTGAGAAGCAGTCTGATTTCCTACAAACAAGAGGTGCTTAAGGGAGGGGGGGGTCTTTTATTTGTAACTTTTATTTGTGTATTCACATAGGGTTGCCAGCCTCCAGGTGG
>NW_015231985.1:0-742 GCF_001447785.1 Gekko japonicus | reverse complement strand
GGAACTCAGAGCAGGGGATTCCCCCACCCCAGGCAGGGATCTGAGAACCTTGTTTCCAAGATAACCAGATATGGAAAGCCAGGTTACATACCGATGATTCTTCCCTCTCCTCCACTACACCTTCCCTCTCTCTTTACATCCACTTTGTATCGTGGCTAATTTATGCCAGAGTTGCTCTTCAAATGACCCGTTTAGAATCACTATCACTGCTGCGCCTTCACCTTGCCGCCAACTTCAAGCCACAAAACTCCCGGTGGGGTCAGGAAAGGCCTCTATGCGAGACAAAAAGGAGAAAGGACTTGGCCCATCCAGTGTGACATGCATAAAGTTTCTCATTAGGGTCACGGCTGAGAGGAAATTAATCACTGAAAATTCATTTCCCCCACCCTGCCCCAACAAAGGCCTCATATGCCGAGCTTCTTCAAACAGGAATTATTTACTCCACGAGTGTTACACCTGTTATTCATTCCTGTCACACAAACAGGCACCTCACCAAGGCCCTCAAAAGAGCAGCCAAAACGATCAGTTTCTCTGTGACGAAAAGCTGAGGGCTTTGGAAATGTGTGTTTCAGGAAGGAAAGACAACAAAGGGCCGGCTGTTAAAATGATACCTGGGCGGGGTCCACACATGGCTGGGTATTTGTGTAATTATCCTGAATTGTCATTCAGAAGTGCAAAACTCTGGGGAGAAATTGGGGAGGAGGAGAATTTTGGAAGATAGGCTTGCCAAGTCCCCCCGGGG
>NW_015231984.1:0-742 GCF_001447785.1 Gekko japonicus | reverse complement strand
TTTATGAGATGAGAAGATCTGCCTGTCCATATCTCACTTAAGGTGAAGTTCAGCCTCACCTGGTGGACCAAAACCCAGAATCTCCTCCGGGGTCGTACATACTACACCGAGGACTGGAAGCAGATTTCTACAGATGCCAGCCTCCAAGGTTGGGGCGCAGTCTTTCTCAATATCCCAGTTCAGAGCCTGTGGTCCAAAGAGGAAACAAGGCTACCCATAAACCTATTAGAACTGAGAGCCATCAGGTTAGCACTCCTACACTTTCGTTCTCATGTTGCCAGCCACCATGTGCTAATCAGAACAGACAACATTGCTGCCAAGTCCTATATAAACAGCCAAGGGGGTTCCAGGTCTTTGCACCTCCAACAGGAAGCATCTAAACTGTTTCTGTGGGTGGAGCTCAACATAGCCTCCATCAGGGCGGAGAACATAAAGGGAACCCTGAATACACAGACAAACTGGCTAAGTCATTGTCAAATACAAGAAGTGGAGTGGTCTCTGAAGCAAGAATTGTTCCAGTTGATCATGAATCATTTTGGTCTCCCGATCATGGACCTCTTTGCTTCTCCTCTCAACTTCAAGGTGAAAAGGTTCTTCACCAGATCCTGTCACCACGATGCAGAGGCGATGGATGCACTCAGGTCTCAGTGATCACCCGGCCTGATGCTTGCATACCCGTCGACTCCCGTTCTTCCAAGACCTCTGAGGAAGATACAAGAGCAGAGGGTGGAAGTCATAGTAG
>NW_015231983.1:0-742 GCF_001447785.1 Gekko japonicus | reverse complement strand
CCTTTTATAAGTCAATGTCATGAATGTTTGTGAATAAATGATGTCGGGTCAACTCCTGCATACCATAAATTTCCAATCATCCTATTAAGCTTTAGACCCATGCAGTGATGGTCATTAAACTGAATGTCACAGATAAAATGTATCAGCCACAAATAACATATTATCCCCTTTGTACCTCCCTCACATTACACTGACTGTAAAGGTCATGTGTGATGTAAGAGAGTGAAAGGGCTAGAAGAGACTGTGCTAGTACCATTGGCTCAAAAATTATAGAGGTGCATACGGATTGTACATTTTCAATTAAGTATCACAGTCCAGATTAGTAAAGCGATACCAGTATCAGATCTCACAAAGGATGCTGTACTGTTTAATTTCTATAGGCAGATCATTATGTGGCAAAAATATCAGAAAGCCAGTTTAGAGTGAGAGCAAGAAGCATTACCCTCCCTCTGAATTTTGTCATTGCCCTGTCTTGAAAAATCACCCAAAAAGGGACTCTTTTTTACAGGTTGCCAATGATTTCACAAAGAGCATTCCCTTCCATTTTAGCACATCCCTAGAGGAGAGGGCTGACACTTCACTGTCTTAGCACAATATCAAATGATGGCATAAGGTCATGCCTGTAGCATCATTTGAGTATTGGCTAAGTAGTGGATTCTGTTTTCCATACTAGGCTTAATCCTTTCCATAAAACACCCCTAGGGTATGGTCAGACGGCGAGCTGGGAGTGGTTTAAATTGCT
>NW_015231982.1:0-742 GCF_001447785.1 Gekko japonicus | reverse complement strand
AAAAAACCACAAGCAAATTCCTTGATTCCCCAGATTCACATTACAGCAACTTTCAAGCCACTCCACGGCTCTCTGTAGGAATGGATGGGACTATTGCAGGGAGGGAAGAGAAGAAATCAAAATATCGGTACTAACCTTCCTTTGCGACAGAGGCTTAAAAGTATGCATTTCTTTTTTTGTTTGTATGATTAATTGTGAGTGCCACAAAGTTTACACTCCCATTCACATCAAGCTGGGTACTGTATCAGCATTTGGAAAAATGGGTCACAACCAGGAGGAAAGCAGACAGCCCTCTCAAATTGATTACAGTTCTCATTGTTTTCATTATAAAGCCTTGGCTGCTGAGCCAGTAAGATTCCCAGCTTTCATTTTGTTAAGTAAGCATCTAACCTGTTTAGCTCCAGAGAAAATATTGAAAATGTAACAAGATGTTCAGCCAAGAGGATAATTAAAAATAATGCCAACGCGATTCTCTAAAAATCATGATGGAGAACTCCAAGAGACATCCCCACATCTCATCAGTTCACAATGTAGACCAATTAACCCATTGGTAAAATCACTAACACTGTTAAGGTTGTATACTACCAGTTGCCATGTCCTATACCTTTGGAGCATCTGTGACTGCCTTCATACTTCTCTCCTTAATCTTGTGACTCGCTAATTTCATCACCTCATTTCAACCACTGTCATACCCAGCTGTCCTTTGCTCACGTCCACAAAGCACCTCTTCCTGTTTATACTT
>NW_015231981.1:0-742 GCF_001447785.1 Gekko japonicus | reverse complement strand
GGTTGCCCCAGTTTCACCACCAGCACCACCACACATCAAACATCATGATAGGCTTTGCTAAAGTACCTGTGTTACTGGATCAAACTGAAGAGCCACCAGATCCAGATATATTTTTTTTGCAACAGTATCAAGCTCAGTGGAAAGCTCACAACCACAATGTGATGGTCATATCCAATATCAACTAATCAAAGGGATTATGAATTTGGAAGTTCTGTTCTTCAGCTGCCTTGAATAGTGACCAGTGGTAGACCCAACATTCTCCATTCACTTGTCTAAAGCTCTCTAAAGTAATGGCCATCACTTAAATTTATGTGAATGAAAAAGGGCTGCTTTTCACTCATTTCTTCCCCGCCCCCCGCATGCCATTGCTGACCTGGATCGTAGGCATGTTGGCATGTGCAGATAAGAATGCAACAGTACACCTGACACTTCATCTCCAACTTGTTGGATGTCCTTGACCCCTCCATTTCTAAATCCTCATAAACCAAACTTCGTCCTTCAGGAGTCTGCTCTACATGCATCAAAGAGATCTAGGCCTTCTTTGGTTGCTGCTGTAAACCTACTGATTCCTCACTTTATATGTGACCTTCCTTGCCCTTTGTCACTGCTGCTAAGATTCCTCACCCGTTACTTACTTCTTCCTTTCCATCCTAGAGTGATCTATTCTTTCTTTATCCCTTGAGCAAATAGAAGCATGTGTATCAAGACTGCAGTTCTCTGAACGTCATCCATGCCCCAGTAG
>NW_015231980.1:0-742 GCF_001447785.1 Gekko japonicus | reverse complement strand
AGCGAGAATATTAATCCTGTCTGCATTTTTAATATGTGTAGGGCTTTATTTGCTGCTATTTAGTTCTTCATTCTTTTTGAATGATCATCAGTAGATTGTGGTTTTTTAATATGTGTTTTGGATACAGCTTCAGTGTTTTTAAGTAAGAAGGACAGTCTTAGAAATGTTATACACACATTAAGGAAACATTCAATTTTTATCCCACCAACAGTAAACAAGGACACAGCCAATAACAACACAAAGTTTTATTTTGCTTGATTAGAGGGTAATTCAAGACTTGGGATCTAATCCACGTGAAGCTGCCTTGCCTTGGATCCAACAACTCCCCCAAATCTTGGGTGTTGTCAGAAATAACATTTCTAGCAGTCTGATTTGAGCTCTTGAGAGCTTTTGTTTCCTTTTTTCCTTACACCAAAGAAGAGACAAAACAATCAGATAAAAGGAAGCTATAGGAATATTGTACCAGCTTGTTAGGTAGTGTCCTTCTGAATAGATTCTTTTAAAGCTTAGTCTGCTTTGAAACCTTGGTCTAAAATGATAGGGAAGCAATCTGTGTGTGTGTGGGGTGAAGTTAAATAAGCTACTGGGCACCATGTGGTGTAAGGGGGAAATTGTCTTATCCATACAAATTCTGAATGTTTCCCAGCAAGCTTTTCTGGCTGATTGAATAGCAGAGAGAGGGACAGGTTCTCAAGGTGCTGCTGTGAGGGGTCAGGAGCAAGTGGAAAATATCCCCCCCCCC
>NW_015231979.1:0-742 GCF_001447785.1 Gekko japonicus | reverse complement strand
TTGGCTGATCAGCCCTGATGTCACAAGGGGCCTGAGCAGGCATAGTTTCGTAGACTGAGGGTGGACAGTTATATGAATGATTATTTATTTAAAGATGTAATCTCTCCATACTGACACGTCTTGAATGACAGCTTGTGCTGGGAGAAGTTAGGTGATGGGCTTTAAATCATGTGGATGCCCTGTAAACAATGGAATCCAGTGCCGTGTTGGAGAGTACTGTGGAAGATTTTGCTTAGACTTATTTCTGTCTAGTGAGATTTGGCCGTCAGGTAATCGTGTTTCAAGCTTCTCAGAATGAAACACTTTTTTTCCCTCTCTCTTCAGTGTCCAGATTCTGCTTGCAAACAGGACCTGCTAGCTTACCTACAGCGTATTGCTTTGTATTGCCATCAGCTGAACATTTGCAGCAAAGTGAAGGCAGAAGTGCAGAACCTCGGTGGAGAACTGGTTGTGTCCGGGGTACGTAAGATATTATAACTATTCTGCTTTGCTTGTGCAAACTGCTAGATGTAGAAAAAAACTTGATTCTTGTTAAACTTGGTAGAATTATAAACTTAACCGTATGTGTTCTATATTGTGGAAATCAACCTGGGCAATTCTCCCTTTGACTAGTCCCAGGGTATCTTCAAATATATTGTTTTCTTTTGTGCTTGTGGCGGGGCGGGGATTATAAATGTTTTCTCATGCTGACTCTTCACAATACTCTGCGGTTTCTCACAAGTGTGCTGCATCTTCCATGGTA
>NW_015231978.1:0-742 GCF_001447785.1 Gekko japonicus | reverse complement strand
AGGAAAGGTGTCACGGCAGCACGGGCACCACGTTGAGGACCTTGGCCTGGACGATTGTTATTTTTAAAAAGGAAACTTCCAGAAAACCTGTACCGGATTCTGTGTCCGCAGTTCTGCGCTCCCAGAAATGCAAAGATGACTTCGGGTACTTTTTGGTAGACGTATATTAACCTCCTCGGCTCACCGCTCTGCCTGCAGGGGTGTGAGCTGGGACGACGGGCCCCCACGCCGATCCGGGAGAAGGAGGTGACCATGTGCATGCAGTGCAAGGAGCCCTTCAACGCCCTCACCAAGCGGAGACACCATTGCCGGGCGTGTGGCCATGTGAGTGTTAGCCCCTGTGGGACGGGGTGGGATTGGGACCGTGGCTCCGGAACTCCGCGACTCCCGTCTGGTTTCGTGTCACCAGGAAGAAAGTCAAGATAGGCCTATGATGGCCAAATCATCTGCATGTTACTCTCGCATCCCGCTGTCCTTGTCCAAAGTTGCCTGCCACGCTTCCCTGAGACACCGCTTTCTCAAACTGCCCTGCCTTCAGGGAGCTCTTTCCACAGGGCTTCGGTTGCTGAGTGCCTCCTGGGTGTCTGCTGTGGAACCGAGAAGTCCTGCAAAGGATTCTGGGGCAGTATTCTAGGTCAGAGGTCCCCAAACCTTTTGAACCTGTGGGCATCTTTGGAATGTTGACAGGGTGGTGGGCGCAACCGCAACACGGTGGCCACGGGAGGTGAAACCCACCACAAAA
>NW_015231977.1:0-742 GCF_001447785.1 Gekko japonicus | reverse complement strand
AAGTAAGCCTGGCTAGAACATAATGATTCGATAATCATGTATGTCACATCTGTAGAGTCAGGGCAATAGAAGCTTTCCAACAAGCAGCTATGGCTAGTTTGGAAGCCAATAAAAGTATCATAATGACATTAGTTATCCATTGAGGTTGATCTTTTTCCAATTTGGTCCTAATAGAAGGCACTCCGGTTTTCAGTTCTTTTTGTTTCCCTTGTGTAGGTGCTGGAAAACGCTGAAGGTGCCAGGACCACCCCTTCTGTTGTAGCATTCACTAACGACAACGAGCGATTGGTTGGAATGCCGGCTAAGCGGCAGTCTGTCACTAACCCTCATAATACGTTCTACGCTACCAAGCGGCTGATCGGACGCCGATACGATGATCTGGAAGTGCAGAAAGATATGTAAGGAAATCTATCTGTTTAGTTTTGTTTTGGAAAACAGTATAACAGGAGCGTAAACCCATCAGCACAACTGGAGCGATGTTAGCTCTAGGTCTCTCTGATCTTGCTAAGATCTGGTTTGTGAACATAGCTGTAATAATGTAATTAGCACAGCAGGTGTTGCTAAGGGCAGTGGACAATATTTTGACTGGTTGAGGAGTAGCCACATGGTCTTAAGTAATTGTTTTGAAGATTCCAAGCCATGGAAGGTTGCCTGTTGCCTTCACAGCTGGGGTGGGAGAGCAAAAACAGCCCCGTGGGCTGCATTCACAACAGAAGCCTGCTAAGCACAGCTTCATTCCCAG
>NW_015231976.1:0-742 GCF_001447785.1 Gekko japonicus | reverse complement strand
AATTTTCTAACGTCAAGCAGACATCCCAGTACTTTAAGCACTTCTTTCCGACACACAAATGTGTCTGCTTAGCAACGTCAGGATACAACATTGCCATGTTTTGACAGAGAACCCATTGCCATGTTTTGACAGAGAACCCTGAGGAAAAGCGGGCATCCCATCTCGAAGAGCCATAGGTTGGGTTTGTAAGGGCACTTTATAAACCTGGGACTTTACGCCCTTCAATTTCTTCTCACCTATTATTTCTTAAGGGCTTCTGTTGGGCCTCCATTTATTAGCGATAATAGACCCCCTTTGAGAGGCCTGCGATCGGTGTACCTCCGCCTGCTGTCTCCCTCCGCGCGGTGCGATTTCCAGGGCGACAGAGCAGCCGCCGCTGCTATGCAGACTGCCTCACGCGGGAAGCCAACCCCGCGTCCCATGGTGCGCGCCCTTTTCCAAAGAGGAAGCCGAGCGTGGCGAATGGGACACAGACTGCCATTGTCCCGGCGACATTTTAATAACCTGCACCTACAATATTCAACCTGTTGTTTGCACAGGGGACAACCCTGCGACACAAAAACGCCACCCGAGGGGGCGGCAGGCAGAGCGCCTCGCCACAGACTCGACGCTCCCCGGCGCCACTGGCCCGGCGCTCCTGCGCGGCGTGGGCGGAAAGGAGGAAGCGCGGGCCTTTCCCTCCCGGCAGCCAGCGAGCCGGGCCCTTGGCCTGCGTGTGTGTGAGAGAGAGAGAGACGCCAAA
>NW_015231975.1:0-742 GCF_001447785.1 Gekko japonicus | reverse complement strand
GACTGTTTAAATTGGAGAGATCATTATCTCGGCTAGGCAGGAATCTTTCATTGCACAGAATGTGTTCCTTGCTGCTCGAAAGTGCCCTGCTCTTGAAAAGCCTTTTTGTCTGCAAGAGGAGTGATTGGAAAAGCCAGCGCGTGAGAGCTGCTGGTTCTAATGGCCTTCGTGTGAATAGAAAACGGCGACAGTGTTAAGGGAATGTGCTCCCCTTACAGCAAATCAAGGAGCTATTAAAATTCCCTAGTAGCGAAACTGTGTGACTGAATGATTCATCGAATCTAGGCAGTGGGGACTTGCCATCTATGCTGTTTGTATGATTTCAGCCCATTTGGGAAATAACCAGCTCCTAGCCAGTCCCAAACTGGCCTTCCCATTGCACTCTGTGGAGACATCATATTCTTATCCACAAGATGACACTAACATATCCCTGGCTTCACTCAGATGGCATGGCTTTTAAAAAGCTGAAGCAATGCCTCTTGGCTGCTTCCCAAAAAGGAGATGAATAGAATCCAATTCATGGTACTTTGTAGCCCTGAGTTACAACAGTGCAGCTGACATCCACACACGCTTAGGCAAGCAACAAGGGGTGTTGAGGAAAGCTGACAAAGCCCTCCTGAGTCAGGACCCTTTTGTAAAGAGCTTGCACTTCACCTGCCAAGGTTAAGGTTATGCATAGTGGCTTTGGGTCACCCAAATATATTATATGCATGTTTTGCTGCCCCTGACCTTAATGGTCCAG
>NW_015231974.1:0-742 GCF_001447785.1 Gekko japonicus | reverse complement strand
ATATCCACATGAAGGGGGCAACTTAGTTTTTAGATATATAGATGTGATGGAAAGTATTCTCTTATCACACACATAGTATCTCCCAATTAGATGTTTATTGGAGAACTGAAGCCAAAGGCAATCTAGTTAGGGCATTATAATGCAAAGCATTAGATTAGCAAGGAAAGATCACATATCTTTAGACTTCATACTTATATTTTGCATTTCATTTAATAAGACAAAAAAGTAGATATAACCTTTGCTAGAATTAAGCATTGTTATCAGCAACTTTGAAAAGAAAACTCTGCTGAGCAGGGGAAGATTGCTCATTAAAGCCACCAGAAAAAGTCCCAGTGGGCTGATGGCCTGGGGACATCCTCTGGCACCGGGGCCACCTGGGTCCTGAATGATGCTAGATTCACCTTATGTAGGTCAGTCATGCACAAGGTGGGCAGAAACTTCCCATGTGTAAGGTGGACATGAGCTGCCATCACAAGGCAGTGGTTCCCACCTCACGCAAGGTGGATGAGAGCCACAACCATTATGAGCTGGTTGCCCTCCCCATGTGCAAGGCAGGTGGGAGCTGCCAACCCCAGCCCATGTGAGGCAGGCAAAGCTACTGCCACAAACTTGTGGCTATTGCCACATGTGAGGTAGGCATGTGCAGCCACTAGTCTTCCTCCTGCTCTTCCTCCCGTTCTCCTATATTGGTAGGGACAACTGGGGGCAAGGCCCTTTCCAGGGCTGTTTTTGCTCCCCAATC
>NW_015231973.1:0-742 GCF_001447785.1 Gekko japonicus | reverse complement strand
TTCTGGGTTTCCCCCAGAAGTGATGTCATGCACATCAGCAAGACTCCCCCATGTCCCCACCCCCCGCCCTCCGACCAGTTTCCAGGCAAGCCTAGGCCCAAGGTCACCCGAGTGGTGAGTTAAACATAGTTCTCCCTAGTCCTACTTCAAAACCACCACTACTTGCAAGTGAAGTAAAAAAGGAAGTTAGCTGATGACGCAACGTCTGCCTAAAAGCCTCGAGATCGAATTTATTCCTGAAAGGACAGCACCACACTCTCTACATGACCAGATGGGGTCGACTCGTGACCTACAGCTCCAGCTTACGAATATGCCAGGATGGGACAGGAATGTCACAGAGTTTCTGGGGTGAAATATGGCAAGGACTGTGTGAAGTGATTCCTCTCCCCCCCCCCCCATTCATTTTTCATGAATGTCACCGGGACAAGAGCAAAGTTATACTTTTTGGGAGGTTGTTAAAATTAATAAAGTTGCCAATTTAATTTTATTGATACGGGCAGCCGATTTAATAAAGGAGAAGACTGTGTAGAATAAAAAAGAACTGCTCGCAAATCACTGTGATCTTTTTTTTTAAAAAAAAGGATGTATCGTTGCTGCTAAATTTAGCTAGCATTCGGCAAGCATCAATACCGGTTTCTCTATGGTACCAGTTTCTAGTTTCCATTGCAGAGATGTGTTTCTTCTGACTAAGCCTGCGAATGGAAGGAAGCAGAAAAGTACAAAGGCGTATCCCCAACACGGT
>NW_015231972.1:0-742 GCF_001447785.1 Gekko japonicus | reverse complement strand
AAGGATATCACTATGGCTAACTTCCATATAATCGAGGGAATATAATTATACCTCAGTCTATGAGAGACATTGTCCTCCTCTTACACATTATTAACATTGGCTGAGGAGATCCTGAAAAGGGTACTTCAAGGACTTTGTCATGTGTTAAAATCCTAAGTACTGAAGTAACTGAAAATCATTTTTTAAAAATAGAGGATGGTATGTGCAGCTCCAATAATGCCCACAGCTAACAAGAAATAAACTGGAAATTTATGCTAAATCGTATATACTGTGGACCGGAATTATGTGTCAGTATTGTGCTATAGGCAGTGAAGGATGTGGAGTGCTGATGATAAAAGTCACATCCAAATTGGGACTTGTGAAAAATTTGACGCCAATCTCCAGGAGGGGTGAGTCCAGAGGCAGAGTCAAGTGCAGGCCAGTGTTGAAGTCCAAAAGCCTAACTAAAGAACGGGCTAGAATGAGAATGCAAGTAAGGCAACTGATGCTGGTCAGTAGGGGAAGCTCTTGTGCAAAGAGGGAAGCAAGAGGTCTAGAGGGAGGAATATGGACCAACATCCCAAATAAGGATATGTAATCACACAGGCAAGGCCAGAGTCTGGCTGTTGTCCAGGAAGAGACAGGCTTGACCTAAAACAGCCAGTATCATGTAATGATTAGAATGTCAGACTAGGAAGATCCAAGTTCAGTTACTTACTCTTCCATGGGAACGAACTGGGTGACCTTGGGCCAGTCAGTCTCT
>NW_015231971.1:0-742 GCF_001447785.1 Gekko japonicus | reverse complement strand
TGATTAAACAAATGCATGTACTTGTTTTCAGTTGAAATATATTGGTTTGCACTAAGGTATATTTACAGTTGAGAAATAGTGTAAATATGCACTAAGCAAACCTAGATAATTTTGGGTGTTTGTAAGTTACTGAGCACAACAGTGTTTTCTCCATGAAAATTAATGGCCATACTTTCTAGGCCAATAGGGCTGTACTTATTCATAATCTGAGAAATTACTACGATGCTGAACTCTGGTAATTGGACATTAAATAATTATACAATTGGGCTTGGTAGATGATCCTAGCGAAACATGAGACAGTGCATCTTGTAGTAGTACCTGTGATGTACCAGTCTCTTGTCTGGGAAGAAGTATATATGTTACATTTGTAATGCTTGAACTCAGTGGCGTGATGGCTTTAAAAGTGGGTTAAGATGAATTAATAAAGGATAAATCCATTGATGGATAAAGGAACAGAGTGAGCACATGAAGCTGCTTTATATGGTGGACCAAACTACCTGCTAGCTGTGACATGAGTAAGGTTGAGGTTCTGCAACCTGATATTTGCCCCTCCAAATATGTCCCCCATCTCCACTGTAGCTTTGGAAAGGGCCTGGGAGGGAAGGCTGAAGCCACTGCTCCTCTTGTATCATACTTCTTGAGCGGAAGCTGGCCCTGGAGCATTTGGGAACATTAGTTTCCCAACTCATGTCACAGGTAACATGTGGTTTGGCCCTGAGTCAGATCATTGGTGTGTCAAGGT
>NW_015231970.1:0-742 GCF_001447785.1 Gekko japonicus | reverse complement strand
GCCCCGCCCCACTCCTCTCCCTAAGTCGAGCTGGACCTGCGGACCCCAAGGTGCCGCCCTCAGGCTTTCACCGTCCCAGGTAGGCCCGAGACTCCCTTCCGGTTGCCCAGGCAACAGCCCTCGTGCCGGCAGCCCCGCCCTCACCAATGAACTTGAAGCGGCTCATGACGGCGATGACCCGAACCGTTCCACGCGCGCCGCTCTCCCTCGCTCTCAGTATCCCAGTCTGTAGGGAGGAGTAAAGAGGGAGGGAGCAGCAGGACACTCAGCCGCCACATCCGGGTTCCATCGGACCACCTCCGCCGCCATATGCGGGGCGCAATGCTACTGCAAAGATGGGGAGCTTCTCTGCCGCGCTTCGCTCTTTCGTTATGCTGGCCCAAAAGGGTCAACCGGGAGCGTGCGATATTCTTTGTCTTTGCGACAAAGAAGGAAGCGGAAGGCAAGAAAGGGTCGAGAAAGAAACACAGGAGGGTGTTAAACAACGCCACACAAGACTTCCGGTTTAACACTGAAGCTGTTTCCTTATTGCCATACGCGGCGGTCGCTACAGAGATACTGAGGCCCAGAGCGGGCCCGTACCTCGCCCTCTCTCAATAGATTTCTGGTTTGCGCCGGAAGCTGCCTTGCATCTGTCTGAGCCGCCTCCCTAGTAGGCGGGAGTCATGGCCGACGTCCCTGCTGCTTCTCAATCCCGTCATCCCCCGCGCCGAAAGGAGCCGTCCTCTCTCCTGAGGGCGAA
>NW_015231969.1:0-742 GCF_001447785.1 Gekko japonicus | reverse complement strand
GTTGTGGTCAGTGGAACAAGCTGAAAGGGTTAGTGGTAGTACTGTAGAACTGATCAGCAACACATTTTTTCACAGATTTGGTTCTAGTTCTAATATACAGCAATTGTTTATTTAAAGGACTGCATGAGGAGAAGGCAAAGAGACAACTGGGTTCTAACAGCAGTCATTTAACCAGCTAATAAAGGGCAGGGTCTAGCTATTTCAATGCCTTGGTTTGAGATAGCAGCTGTATCAAGATTCTACACAAAGGACAGTGAACTTGTCGGTTGAGAAAGTATTCATTTCTCACATAATGTTGTGTGAGATAACATTAAAATGCTTCTGAACTGTTGCAAAATTTTACACCAGCTTCTTAAAGTACCCTTGACTATACTCAAAAATAAGCTGTTTTCCCTGCCAAATGAAGAGGGGAAAGCAGTTTAAGTGCCTCTAGCTCATTTGAAAACCAAAAGTTAAAACTTCCCTTGAGAAGAGGCAGTATACAAATAAAGGCTTTGGCTAATTAGGTTTAATGGGACATTGTCTTGGGGGTTGTGATTTATTGGGTCAATCTAGGCCCACCACAGACCTATGGGGTTCTGTATCTGGATTCTTCATGAGAATGGCAAATATCCAAGGGCATCTCTTTTAATATTGGAAGGGATGTGAAGAAATTGGTTAACTAAAAGGTGGGTAGATTTTTTAACATGAAAAGCAGCTTCAGGAGACTACAGTTCAGAGTGGAAGAGTAGCGTGGGGGATG
>NW_015231968.1:0-742 GCF_001447785.1 Gekko japonicus | reverse complement strand
GGACCAGGTCCCGCCAGGCCTTCCTGTCCCCATGATCTGCAGCAAGACTCTTGAGTGTGCTGTGCTCTGCAGCTGGATAGCTACCGTCGGGGTGCAATTACGAGAATGTTTTGTTCTTTAAGTGCTGGCTAGGAAGTAGCCTTATGCAAAACTTTTTTCTTCTGAATGCTTACAGGAAGGTAACTTCCTTTTCTTCATCTTTGCAACGCTAATGTGAAATAGGTCATTATTAATTACTTATCCAAGGCTGCCCAGCAAATAACGTGTAATCCAAATCCAGTATCAGCGAAAATCCGAAATTCTCAGAAATCCAGAATCCCAATTCCGACCTGCATGGGACATTTCCAGGAAGGTGGAATACAAATAGCTCTACCAGTGCTAAAGAGGAAAAAATGCTGCTGCTTTCCTCGTCCGCCTGAACTGGTTAAATATTTTTAAAATGCAGTTTAAAAAAGCTTCCCAGTATATAAAAACATGGCTTTAAAATCTAGGACCAACTTTTGGACAGTGCTTTCACCTGGACAATCTGGACATGAAATCTGGATAGTCCTTTCAGCCAAACTGTTCACAACTTATTGCTCAACCTATGACAGTCTTATGTTCGGTAGCATTCTAAAAAGTACTTTTGCATCTTCTTAATAACAAAATATTACAAAATTGTCATCCAGGTAGCTCATATAATAGAGAAGGGGGTCACTGGGGCATAGAGTAGGGGTCAATGGGGGTGAGGGGGGAGGTATTT
>NW_015231967.1:0-742 GCF_001447785.1 Gekko japonicus | reverse complement strand
GTTTCTCTCAGTCATAAGAAGATACTTATACAGCACTTTGTGAGATGTTCACATAGCATTTAACATATAGCTGTAATGTTAAAAATCACCTACCTCTACACATGCAGGTAGACATACACATGAGGCTGCCTTAATTAGACTATTGAGTCATCAAGTCAGTATTGTCTACTGAGACGAGCAGTGGTTCTTTAGGATCCCAGGTAGACTTCTTTAAGATGAACAAATCCCTGATCCTTTTCACTGGAGGTGCCAGGGAGTGACCACTCTGCATGCCAAACCAATACTCTACCACTCAGTCACGACCCCTCCTCATCAAACATTATTTTAGAAAGGAATGACAGAGAAAAGAGTGTGATAATGCAAGGTACAGAAAACAAATGCATTCTCTTCTTTAAATACCACACATGCATATTTCTAGTGGGGGCACAAATAGTTTTTCGACTACTTAAGGAAAGTTCATGAAAGACAAATGCATGATTTTTGGCAGCTTTAAGAGGTCATTTCCCTGAAGGGTTGAAGCATGTGCAGATTGGTTTTTATGAATAAGCTTATGTTCTGAATATCTGAAAAATTATCTTCTTGTGAAATTAATCTGAAATTATTTTTGTTGTGCTTACCAATTAGCCACAATGCCCTTATCTTCCTCTTTCCGGAGAAGGGGAGTTTTATAGCTTATCTGAACCAAGCCTGCATTCCTTTCGCATGATCTGAAAACAGGGCTGCCAAGAGCCACCGTGGGCCC
>NW_015231966.1:0-742 GCF_001447785.1 Gekko japonicus | reverse complement strand
GGATTCTTTGATGGGAAGCAAGGTTTGAGTTATCACTAAAGCTCTTTCCACATTCTGAGCATTTGTGTCGCTTACAGTGTGTGTCCAAAAAAAAGCTGTCACTCGGGCTCCAGTTCTCCCCACACATTGACAATTTCAGCAGTTTCTCTTCCTTTTTTATTCTTCGATGGGCACCAGTGCTTGGTATACCAACTGAGATTTTTTCATATACAGGGAATTCATTCCCTTTGTTTCTCATGTGACTTTCTTTTTGATTTGGAATTCCATAAATATGGGAATCTTCAGAAGGAACAGATTTCTTTCTCCCTTGTAGCCTGGTTTCAGTTTTCCCTCTGTAGTGTTTTCTCCTTCTCTTGCTCTCCTTCCCTGTTGGAATAAAGAAAAAGGAACAAATGAGGGAGAAATTCAGCTTTCCATTAGTGACTGAACTGATTTTTGACTTAACAGTCTCAGAACCGAAACCCTACATGATACTGTTTATCAGAAAGAACCTATGTCAATAAGGCCAGATTCCATGGTTACTTTTTCCTTATACTAAGAGACTCATTGTGGGAGAAAAATTGCCTTAGCTTGATTTCAGGCATTTTAAATCTGCATGCAAGTCTCCATTAGGGCTGGATGAAGAGGTCACATAGGTGAAAAAGGAATGTGCTGTGTTGAAGAGATAACACAGTGGTGAGTATACTAGAAACGACTGGTTTGAAGCAGCCTTAAGCCAGCTACTGAGAAAGTGAGCAGAAAG
>NW_015231965.1:0-742 GCF_001447785.1 Gekko japonicus | reverse complement strand
GTTAAATCCTGTTTGACTGTATAATTCTAAACGGAGTTACACCCTTTGAAACCCATGATGTCAGTGGACTTTAGAAGGACCTCACTGCCCTTGAAATTGTGCTGCTGATGCTTTTTAGGCAGTTGGGGAGTGAGATAGGGGAACATACTGAAGAACAAGGAATATAGCATGAGGATGGTGCATGAAGAGCAGAAGACAGCCTTCTGTTTTGAAGATACTTATTTGACTCTTTCGTTAACTGAACAAAGGTTTCTCAGTCTAGCCCTTGTTTCCCCATTGCCTTGCGTTATGGTCTGTTGCAAGTCCACTGTTATTTTGTTTTTTCTAATCTCCAATGGTGACAGCATCTTGCTGTGAGTGGGAGTCATGGGCCAGAAAGGTTTGTGGTGAGTGACATCTCTGTTCGGGTTTGCTTTACAGATTGGGTCGTTGGTGGAGGATCAAAGAGGCCAAGAATAGCATCTGCATTATCCCACTCAAGAAGGCAGCAGCAGGCAACACAGAGATACCTATGGAAGGTTCTTAATGTTCTCCCACATTCTTTGTAGAATGCTCTTAAATTAACTTGTATATTAAAACTACCTTCTTTTCTTTTTCTTTTTTTTGTAAAATGGTAGTGGCAGCCTCTTTATTATTCTCTCAAATGTTGATTAGAATCTCAGAAACAGGGGAGCTTTGCTTCCTGAAATAAAGAATGTCCATTATGTTCTGTGGCAGGGATCCCCAACCCTTTTGAGCCTGT
>NW_015231964.1:0-742 GCF_001447785.1 Gekko japonicus | reverse complement strand
AATGTAGTTAAGAGAATGTCTGATCTTGGGGTTTTAAAAGAAGTTTATGGCATAGGGTTGTGCTCATTGTGGGAAGGGGGGAAATGTGCTATTCATGTGGATTTCTACTTGTTTTGGTCCCAGGTATTTCCTCTGGTTTTCTTAAGCCCATGATAATTAATGCTGGCATAGATTTATGGAGCACATTCTGAAGTAGGTTTTGTTGGGATTACTAATCTGTCGAAAAGAGGCTACAATGTCGGTACTGTCCAAACAGATTGTGATTCATTGTGGTGCCTTGATCAGTTCCAGCTTCAGTGTGCTGTGGAGTACTCTAGACTTAAGCACACAATCAAAACACTTGTTGCCCTTCTGACTGATGATGAAGCTTCAGTTTCAGAATGTCAGTGGGTGCTGTATTGGACCAGACTAGGTGCAGTACCACACAGAAGGTCTTCCGTAATCAACTGCTCGTGTTGCAATCTGCTGAAGGAAGTATGATGATCACGTTGGAAGATGGAGAATTTCTGTGACCCGTGGTCTTTCATGTATAGACACCTTTATGCTTTCCTTTTTAGGACGAAGAAAGAGATCTTTGTGATGGATCCATCCAGCAACCTGTATTACAGGTGGTTGTCCATCATTGCAGTACCAGTATTCTATAATTGGTGTATGTTAATATGTAGGTAAGGATTATTCCTTAATTGTACTCTTACTATAACTGTTGGTTTCAATTGTTGACTTTTGTCTCCCCTGCTATGCA
>NW_015231963.1:0-743 GCF_001447785.1 Gekko japonicus | reverse complement strand
TGTCACCATCCAAGAATTGTGAGCCTCTGTGATCCAATGATCTTTTCAGGATGCTGTAGGGCAAATATGCTACACATTCTTTATGCTGCAAACTGCTCAGCAAGGAATAAATACTCCAGATGAGACGGAAGCTCTTCCATGGCTCTTCATCACAGATAACAAAAAGTCAGTGACAAAAATGCCTGTCCACTAAGCCATGCTCGCAAGAGTAATAATCAGCAAGCTCAGAAGTCAGAGCCCATGTCTAGGATTAACATGCAAGGTATCTACATTAGAAATGCTTCTATATTCACCCTTATTGCTTGCCTTAAGACCAACTAGGCAAGATGCCATCCCTGGATTCGCCCCAGGGAGTTGGGGAATGCCATTTGAGAGTACCACGGGGGCCCAATCAAGGCCACTGCAGTGCAGGGGAAGGCTCCTGCCTCCTTTGTGCAGTTTTTCCAATCTAAAAGGGCAACAGGGGTTGGCAAATAACATCTCAGACACTGTTTCAGTTTGGAAAATTAGCACAGAGAGAGGCAGGAGCCCCTCCCACCCCCATACTACTATGGGTCTGATCAGAATCAGGCTTTGTGGCATTCTTAAACAGCACTCTTAAGTGGCATTCCCTAACTCTACAAAATCCCTGGCTGAACCTATCTTGTCTAGTTCGGCTCTGACTTTACTCAGACGGTATGTGTGAAACTGAAATGTTCAGGGGAGAATTTTTATAAAGGGATTAGAACTGTAGTAGTATGGGG
>NW_015231962.1:0-743 GCF_001447785.1 Gekko japonicus | reverse complement strand
GTGGACCTAGAAAGCCTGGTTGAGAATCTTTGGCCTGGTGGGAATGTTACTGATCCAACAATTCTGCGCTCCAGAGACTGCAGAAGTAGCCTTATTGGTACATAATTAAGTTATATTTAACTCCAAGCACTGCGAGAAAGTAAGGAAAGCCATTTCCATTCGTTTCACACTTATTTCAAAACTGTTTACTTGGTAACAACTCATTAACAGGGGAAGAGTGCCAAGTTACTTCTACAGACTCTAGATTTACCCCGATGTTGTTTTATTGCTGTTATTTCTTTGCACTGAACATTTTCCTTTTGAAATCTTTAGGTTCAGAAAACCCAAGGGCCACGTTGTGCCTTTACAACTGAACCTCATTGTCGCCCCCACCCCTCCAGCTGAGGTAGATAATTCTACAAAGTCTTATGCAGTATCAGTATATCACTTCAGTTAGCCTTAAAGATGCAAATGTACCTTTTAAATAAGCATTTTTTTAAAATAAAGACCAGTCTGCTTGCCCCCATGTCATTATTAGATTTTGAGGCTATTTTAGCATCCCAGTTCTTCAGGGTGACTGAGCTGATTTGTAAAGCTGCACACAAGGTTAGTAAGTTACGAAAGGAAGTGGAGGCTTATTGATAATGCACGTAAAGCTTAAATATTCATGATCTATTAAGACAGTCGTCGAAAATTAGAAGCATACAGTGGACATGAGAAAGAAGCTTCTAGAGGGTAGTCACGTTCATGTATGGAACATTCAT
>NW_015231961.1:0-743 GCF_001447785.1 Gekko japonicus | reverse complement strand
ATTCTGGGACCCCATCCTGGACTTTTGCCTGGGGCTGTAGAATCAGTAAGGTGGTCCCTGGATGTACAAGGAAATTGCAAATCGTATAAAACCTCAGCTTCCTATGGATTAATCTGTTGCTTCCTCCTAAATGCGTACAGTTAGTGCAAGAACATGACATTGCCTAACGCAACGCTGTGGCCACGAACAGCAGTATCAAACTGTGCATCTGTGGTATCTTTGACAGCTACAATTATAACGTTGTAAAATAGATGCCATAAAAATTTAAACGTGTGAGCAAACATTTATCTTTTCTATTTCCTGAATGACGTTTCAGTGCAAGTTAGGAGACTTTTATTAACTTTTGCTTTCAGCAAATGTTTCCCATAGAATATTTGGAACGCTATTCTGTGCAAAGAATTTCTCGTGTGGTTCCAGTATTCTGTCATCTCTCCCACTGATGTGCACCCCCAACTCAGTCATGTTAGAACATGCTGGGAATCAAAGCACTTTCTTTGAATTCTGATCTTGTCAAAGGCTTTGGTGACAGATAACAGGGAATTAAAACCAGATACGATACTATCATTGCATTGTAGGGATGGTGAGTAGAAAGATATAAGTGAGGGACCCACAAGGACTTGTGGGGGGGCATCTCATTTTACACTCCCCCACTATTTCCTCTTTCCTTCCCAGAAGCCCCCATAACCTCTCCCCTGTGGGCAAGGATCAGCGATGAGGCACACCTGTCCTGGTTCGGGCCCATA
>NW_015231960.1:0-743 GCF_001447785.1 Gekko japonicus | reverse complement strand
CCACACCCTATTTTTTAAGTCGTGTCACCGTTGCCCAGCTAAGCCCCCCTCTAACGATGGCCATGACCTCTGTCTAATCTGTTTAGGGGAATTTCATCGCTTTGACTTGCCCTCACTGTGCCAAATTCACCAAGCAGGCACGTAGAAATAGAGTGGCCCACATTAGGACTGTACTTTTGGAAGCCGCGATCCACCCTACAATGTCCTCGGCAGCGTCACACTCCTCTTCAGCTCCGCAGAAGCCTTCCTCTCACGCGGAGGTGGGAAAACCCTCAAAAAAGAAGCATAAATCTAAAAAGTCTGACAGCAAGGACTCTTTGACCCCGAAGTCGAAACTGTCGACATCGACTTCTGCTCTGAAGCTCAATCCTGTGGTGATCTCAGGTCTGTCGACTTTGACGCCAATAGTGGCCTTGGCTCCAACTTCATCTTATAGGTCTAAAGCCTAGCCTCCAGTTTTGACGCTGAACCTGTCATCCCTGACAGACTGACTTACGCCTGATCAGCATCCTAAATCATCTATGCTGAGGTCTCCCAGCTCTCGCCACAGCTCTCCCCAGGCTATGAGATGATGCTCTCCATCTTGTGACGCCCAACTGCTTATCCACCCTTTGGCTGATGGAGAGCACTTCATGAGAACTAGATCTCGATCTCCTCGATCACACTATGATTGCAGGGACTATGACTACCATTGCTTTCTCGATCCCAGTCTCGGTCCAATTACAGATTGTGGTCTCCAGACC
>NW_015231959.1:0-743 GCF_001447785.1 Gekko japonicus | reverse complement strand
ACCTGACCTCTCTTTCTATTCATCTTGCTAAGCAAGACCACACCCAACATATAAAAGGGGACTTATTTTAATGTTTCTCTCAAAAAGTGGCTCCTGAAATTTTTAAACTGAAGCGAGCTGTACGGTTTGCCATGTAGTGTGTACATACTGCTGCTGAAACGGGATGGGGTGCTGAAAGCCAATTTGAGCATGGACGACCCCTTTCGCATGGCTAGTGGGGGTTCATTGGACTGTGGCCAGCGTGCTCACCTCCATGAGCTGGATTCACAACCACACTATTTTGAACTAGTCATAGGAATAAATTGAGCACAGAAGTCCGTGGTGCTATTAGAGCATTACGAATATCTCAGTGTTTCCTAGCTGCTTTCTGACGGGCAGGGCAGGGAATACTCCCGTATGAAGGAAAGGAGGGCACAGATTAAAGGATTCTGTTCTTCCTGGCAGATACCCATGTTAGCCAACACTAGATTTGTAGCCTGGCAGAGGCATTAGATTTCATCATACATTTCCAGGTTCCCATTATAAAGCTTTCTGGAGCCTGTGAAAGTCTTTTCCCATTCTCCTGCCCATGTATGTAGGATTAATAGCCAAGTGCCAGATTTCAGCCCACAGATGAGAACTGCTTACATCGGTGTTCAACTATGTCTTTGAAAGGTTCTCAGAGAAGCTGTTTTGTCCTTTGCTTGGGGTTCACTTATTCAGTGCAAGACCCACAAACCATACAGACTAACAGGCAAGAAACC
>NW_015231958.1:0-743 GCF_001447785.1 Gekko japonicus | reverse complement strand
CTAGTAGGGCATGATATGACATGACTGGCTAAATGCTGGCTTGCTCCCCCAGAATCCCTCCCAGCTGAAAGGAAAGGGTCTGATGTCCTGTTTGCTCAGTGAAGGGCTCCAAAAATAGGAGGATAAAAAGGAGCAGCGTTAAAGTCTATTCCAATGCAGGAGACCATTGTTTGTTTAACGTTCTTCCTCTCTTGCATTCATTTCTCAGGAAGAAATGCCAAGGTAAATCGGTGACCAGTGTAATGTATCCAGTATTCCTTTTGCATTTTATTTCTTAGATTTCTGTAACAGCAGCACTATGTTCTGATATATGCTCCCGTGACTCTGTTCTTAGCCTGTAGATAAAGATGAATGCTAGTTAGTAAATACCTTCCCTTTTAAAGATCTCAGACTGTGATTAAACTGTGATTAAACTCTTACCCATGTGCTTGACAGCAAAAGGGATTAGGTGGAGATGGAAGGAGGGAAAACAATTATCCCATACATGTGCATAGAAACCCCACTTTCAGGAAGTCAGCCTACTGGGAGGGTAAAACTGGGGAGCAGATAGTCTGACTGGGGTCAGGTACTACATGAGGAACAGAAAAGGGGCCCATGCTTTCTCTGCAAGAGAGTTCAGGTACCCTCCACATGCACAGGTGACCCAGCCTCTCAGTCACTTACTGCCTAGAAACTGGTTGTGAAGGAGCTGAAGGGTTAAAGGATAGCAACAGGAAGGATCATGTATGTACACTGCTCTGTTC
>NW_015231957.1:0-743 GCF_001447785.1 Gekko japonicus | reverse complement strand
ACAAGGTTGTTGAGAGGATAAAGTGGAGGGGAAAATATTATAAGCCACTTTGAATCCCCTTTGGGCACAAAACAGGATACAAATTAAATAAATGGAGAGGGAAGGAAGCTAGCCACCATGTTTATGCCTAGCTTGCTCCTGCTGCAGTTGGAGAGGGTAGAAACAATATGGATTTATTGGTGTGGTATATTTCTCACTGGGCTTCTTCCACCTTGGATTGTTATGAGCTTCCATTGACCAGAAAGAAAAATGATTCTGTTGGTTTCAATGGGTATGAGTAAAAGAATCCTTTTAAAACATCTTCCTGAACTATCTTTTCTATGAATATTTTGATCACATATTGTCCAAGACAGGCTTACCTTCACATGTACATGTGGAGTAAAGGCTTAAGCAAGATTTGGCCATTCCTAGCCACTCCTTTTCCATCTTTCTCCAGACTGTCTTTACATCTTGCCTCAAGCAGCAGGTTCTATTCTAATTATCAGTTTTCCAGACATTCATGCAGAGGTTCACCCAAGAATGAAGTTCGGAACATTAGTCAATTTATCCATAAATGCTCAACCTATCTCTTACTTCCAAATACTTACCAGAAGGTCTTCCAGGAACTGGCTCTGTCCTGTTCAGCCATAACTTAGCAGAACTTTACAGCCTGTATGCTTTCTTTTACAATTGAAAGTTTTTCTTTTTCTCAGCTATAGCCTCTGAGTTTTTAATTTCTTTTTTTTTAATCCCCGGAGGGATAT
>NW_015231956.1:0-743 GCF_001447785.1 Gekko japonicus | reverse complement strand
CTTTCCCATCAAGAGGCATGGTCCATGATTCTGAGTGGGTATCAACCTGTGATGGAGGAACCCTCTTTTCAAACTGCAATTTGATCACAGCAACCCAGGCTCAAAAATGTGCACTTTTAACGGGATACTTGCAGGTGATCTAAATTGCATTGCAAATGTTTTTCACCTGTGTGATCTCTCACTGCTTTCCTGTGGCTGCAACCTTTCCCCGGTGTGCCCAACCTACCTGAAAGGGGGGGGGGGACTGATTTATAGAAAAAGTGCTTTCATTCCTTGGCTCAATCCTTGGATGGGAGAGCAAGTGGATAAGCTGCATGGCTTGTCCCTTCTGCCTGCCTGTCTCCCAAAGCTGAGTATGTTTGAGTTCAGTTGCTCTAAATTGGATTGCAAATGCTTTGCCCTTCACACAGTTGTCTGGGATCTATAGTTTGATCCAGTAAGCTCTGAGTAGGCACCTACATGTTGCTAGATGGGATGGAGCCGAAGCACGACATGGTCTCGAGATGAAGCTGATTTTAAAATGATGCATGACTTGCCCATGATGACCCTGGAGTGCCCAAAACCCCATCAAGCCAGTAGACTGTAAACATGTGCCAACAGGTGCTGTCCAGCCAACCGCCACTGAAATGCATAAGCAATGGAAATACTGCTTGCTTTAAATTGGGAATGTATCATCAAGGCAATCATCAAGGCATTAAAAGAGCCCGTTTGTGTAGTGGTTAAGAGTGACGGACTCCAATCTG
>NW_015231955.1:0-743 GCF_001447785.1 Gekko japonicus | reverse complement strand
AAAAAAAAAAAAAGGTTAAATATGCACATTTAGTTTTTTTAATTTTCCTTGTCTGCGTACAAACTAACATTTAACTATGCATAGTGGGCTTAAGATATATTCAGGGGGAAATGACTTGCCCATGCTCATATTTACTGAGATATCCGTAGCTGACCTTTTTACTATGGTTACATATAGTGGTAAAATTAAACTATATCTATAGTTAATCCAAAAAATCCCCATCCTTATTGATTGGCCACTTCAGCTACTATGCTAGCCATTAACTAGTGCAGCGTAATTTATCCAGGTATGCTAAGCAGATGCAGTTATTTCATACCCACTTTCTGATGTACTATGCCTTAGAACAGATTAACAGGATTTCCACAAATACATGTCAACTGCACCCTGTGTGCAGGTCAGGTAGAAAAATCAACTAAATCATACACAATGACAACAACTCAGGAGGCCACAAGTGCACAGGGCTCCCATTGGCTAGAAAGGAAAAAGGCTGAGTGCACCATGGCTGAGATCCAAAAACATTACTTGGGGCATGCCAAAGGACTTTCACATGCCCAGTGCCTTTCACTCCCCACCCGCTTCAAACAGCAGTCCACCAGGCTGTATGACAAGCTTATTTTGAATCTTCCTTCTGTTTCAAAAGCTGTTTGCCATTCGGCCTGGGCAGTGGCTGCCCAAGAAACACATTGGGCACATGGAAGAAATCAAGGAGTTCTTTGCATTATAACCCATAAATGACAGCATTA
>NW_015231954.1:0-743 GCF_001447785.1 Gekko japonicus | reverse complement strand
GAAGCTCAGTCACACCACTGTTAGAGTCTATGATCTTACCCAATTCAGCCACATGATGCAACCAAGTTGAACATAGGTTGCAAATATTTTGGTAGTCTTGTTTGAATTTTCTTAGGAGAAAAAGGATTCAGTCCTGTTACCTGAAAAAGATTCTTTTTTCATTGATGCTACACATCCCTCATGTTATTCAGATCAAGATAATTTGCACATTTACATAACTTTTAATTACAACATTTTATGAACATTTACTAATTAAGCTTCAAAAGACCCCTAAGCCTCACAAATGAGGAATATATAGTCATCATGTCACTCACCACTGAAATGAAAGCCTCTCTGGAGTAGAGAGGAGCACAACAGCTGTTTTGAAACACACACCAATGCTGCACAACTGTTGAGATGAATTCCATTTCCAGCAGAAACTGTTGAGGAACATTGGGTAAATATAATGCAATTATGTGATTTGGAATCTATCCAGGACACCAAGATTAACATCCTGACTCTCACAACTGCTTTTGTAACTTGGGTTTTATGGTGGTTGAGTATAGTGGCTGAGTTTTGCATGTTACTTGGAAAACAACATGCCTGAATCTTGTTATGAGCTCTCTCAGTATAAATATGGATAGATTTTTCCTAATATGAGATGTTGACTAGAAACTGGCATGTTACACATAAATAGATACATAAATTTAGAACCCAGTGGATGAAAATTGTACTTGGAAGAATGAGTTTAGAGGGCTTAAACT
>NW_015231953.1:0-743 GCF_001447785.1 Gekko japonicus | reverse complement strand
CATGGGCTAGTCAAACAATATTCATATTAAACCCACTGTGTGTCAGAAAGGGATTAAGTTTTTAAAAAAATCAGTGCATTTCAAATACACTGGAGGTGTTTACAGCTATCAAGAGAAGGGTTCCTGGAACCACTTTTTAAATCCTTAATAAGCTTTTCATAGAAATCATATCAGAATGTTTCTTAACTGTGAATTCTTGAGGGATATTAGGGACAGTCCATATAGTCATTAGGTCAAAAGGCGCAAGTAGTTGTCTAACCACATTAAAAGCACTTTCAGGAGGTCCCACGGGGTCGGGGAGCTTTCGGTTTTTGTACTCCACAACCTCTCTTCCTTGCCTTCCGTAAGGGCTTCCCACAAGCACGGCACACAAGAGGCCAGAGGCCTTATTCCTTCTCTTCTTCTTACTACACGGGTGGCCTGTTCAAAAATGAAACTCTTCTGACAATCCCCTTGAGAAGTAATTCATGTGGTTTGCCTTAACAACAATATAAAACCTACACTTCAGAGAAAACAAATATCTGGTTATGACTAACATGCCCCAAAGTCAGCTATTTATGAGCCAAACAGTGTCAAAGTGCCCAGGTACCTGAAATCAGTCTCCTTTCGCCATTTCCCCATTTTTCTTAAAGTTCCTGGTTCATTCCCAAATAACACACCAGTGTTTTCAAGGTGAAACTAGAGGCTGTAAATGCTAAAGTTCTAAACCAGGTTAATGTTAATATTATGAATACCTTTAGTTT
>NW_015231952.1:0-743 GCF_001447785.1 Gekko japonicus | reverse complement strand
TGATTTTAAAATTAAGTGTCTATCTAATATTTGTAATAACTCCCATCCCATGTTTGTAGCTTTGGGTATAAATCTCTTTTTAAACTGAATATAGGATTTCATACATATAAGGAAGTGGGCTCTGGTGCACAAAAATCTATGGCATAATGAATTAACTGAACTTTAAGGTGTCACAAGGCTCATTATTATGACAGCTTCATAACATATCAGTATTTTGAATCAGCATTCATGGTCGCCACATTACAGAAAGTGATACCTGCCCAGTTGGTGTAAATCCAGATAGTATGATCCACCCGAGAGACTGGACTACAATACTGTCAAAGAAAGAATGATTCTAACTGCCAAATCTCATTTAAAGGTGGCAAAAACATTGGTCAGGATGAAGACCCAGGATACTTGTATACATCACATGTAGTCTACTCTGTGGCAGTGGTTTAAGCTTTCTAGACCAGGATTCCGCATGCCACAAAAAGGAAGTCATGTGACATCAGAATTCTGTTTCAGAAAGACGAGGCAGGGAGTTGTGACCTCACTGGGATGAAGGCCAAGACTGTGAGAAGCAGAACTACAGAGTCTGTACTATAGTCAGGAATAAGCCAAGCATCAGAGCCATGGAGAAAGCCTCTCCAAACTGAGTTATTTTGCATCACTATCCTACTGTAAGCATGCATATACATGAGTGAAGAAGTCTGGCACACTTGCACCCTATATAAGCACAATGACAGCACAAGCCCTCCTGAAAG
>NW_015231951.1:0-743 GCF_001447785.1 Gekko japonicus | reverse complement strand
AGGCTCCATGTCTCTGGCCACACAGAAGGAGAAGATAGCATACTTAAACCAGATGGAAGTCTGCTGCTGCTAGCCTGCTGCCAGAAAACCTTCTGTCTTTCTCCCAGAAACCTTACATGCTGTGGCCACCACAAAGCATCACCTGAAAGGCATGAGGACCCACCCTGTTATGGCAGGAGTTACATGACAGTGCCGAAGCCACAGGGTCACTAAGCCAGCACATAGCACAGTGCGGAGTTATCCACCATGTGCTTCCACACCGCCGTGCACAAGACCTACCCACACTTCACCTTTGCTTACCACCCATCGTTTGCCTGGCTATAGTACCTCCAGCCACTGCCATTCCACTTACGGACTCAGTTGCTAAGATTAGGGCACATCTTTGTATGCTTAAAGAAGAGAAAACTGAAAGACGAAAGGGGAGAAGAGGTGGCGAGAGCTACAGTCAAGATTGTCTGCGTGGTTGTAAGACTAAAGGTATATTTTTTAATTAAAAGAAAAAGACCAAAGCTGTGATGCACCATCATAAAGCAGATAATTTTACAGCTGGATGGTCTCCCTCTGATGTACTTGAAAACCATTTTCAAGCGACATAAAGTTTAACATACCGGTACATCTGCCTACCCACTAGATTCTACATGGAATTTTAAATTTAATTATATTAAAGCTTTGTTACAGAGCACATAGCAAGACTGCTAACCAACTGGAACTAGGAGAAAACCTTCTCTCTCTCTCTCTCTCTC
>NW_015231950.1:0-743 GCF_001447785.1 Gekko japonicus | reverse complement strand
TCCACGTCTGCTGGGAAAGAGCAGGGTGCGAGTCTTGTACGTGCACAAGGTTCGGGGGGCTGGCGTGATGGCAGCTGCCGGCCCCCTGAGCCTTTCCCTCCCTGTCTCTCCGTAGTTTCCCCTCTTTTCCTTCCCCTGGTGACTACTGGGTGACACCAGAGTTCACCTCGTCCGGCCGGGCAGGCCAATCAGTGCTGAGCCTTGTGCCCCGGGAGGTCTGGATTGGCCACCAGCCCAGCATCAACCAGAGCTTTAGGCTGCCTCTGAATATCCCGGCCGCCCTCTTTAAACACAGGTTTTGCCTTGCTCTTAAAGAACAGGTTTGGGCAGGCCCCTTCAGTCGTGCAACACTGCCCTCCCCCCATCTTCTGGAGCTGGCCACTTAGGTCGCTTTTCAGCCAATCAGGGACCAATCAGTTGAGCTGGGCTCAGACTTGAGCCGGGCTCTGTGAAGCTAGTCTTTTTTGTTGGGTGTGTGTGTGAAATCAGAAGGTTTGGAGTTGTGTCCATGGCAGCCATGGTAGGACCCCTCTGCCTTGCATGCAGAAGGTCCCGGTCTCCAGCTAAAGAAGGCTGGAGGAGGGAATGCTGACCTTGCTAGGCTAAGAGTCTGGGTGAGCAAGCAAAGGCAAACGGGACCACGCTGTACAGACAACAGAAGGCAAGGGGACTATGCTTTAGTCTTAGACAATGAGAAATTTACACAACGCTTAAACAGAAGAAGGAGCTGCGGTGGCTCAAGT
>NW_015231949.1:0-743 GCF_001447785.1 Gekko japonicus | reverse complement strand
GAACAGTCTTCCTGCGCAGGTCAAGAAGGGCCCCCACATTATGAGCGTCCTGACAGAAGCATAAGACGGAATCATTTCGATGGTCCATCTAAAGGCTTTCTGGTCACCTGAAGTTGTCATATATAAGTTTTAATTGTTTGATGTACTATTTAAACCATTGTGACCCACCTTGTGGTATTTTAAGGGAAAGGTAGACTAAAAAGGTCTTCAATAAACATTTCAGCCCTTTTATCTAAATTAATAGTTTTGGGAAGTCAGTACAGTCCTGAACAGAACTATAGCCTTGAAAGCCCATTAATGGCTTTTAATGGACTTAAAAGGGTGACAAGATACTGTCAGTGTTGCACTCCTGTCTTTAAATGGCTTACTTGCATGTTCATTTATTTCAGTGGAATTTATGTCTCAAGTATCCATGCTTAGGATTACAGCACTGGTTTCCTGCCCGTCACTTTTTCATTTTGAGACTTCTTCCCCAGTAGTATAAGGAACAAGGGGTTGTGAAAAGAGAACTAGTTTACGTAACCGATGGCAGGAAAAGTACTTCTAAGAGCAAATTGGGTTTTTCAAAGAAGGAAATTGCATGTAATCTTTCACTTTCAGGTTCTTTGTTTTTTACCATGGCCTGGAAGTTTGCACAAAACCACCTCCCAGGGTTCGGACTCGTCCCCTCCTCCTATCATATTTCATTATGAATCTAGTGGAAAGCAGCCCGTTCCTGTCTAAACTGAAGAGCAGCAGCAGCA
>NW_015231948.1:0-743 GCF_001447785.1 Gekko japonicus | reverse complement strand
ACATACCAAGAACAGCCTCTTCTCACTCCCCGGCACCCGTTTGAATTCCTGCATTGAGTGCGTACCAAAAATCCCAGTTCTAAGAATGCTGGTTTAGCCATTCCTCTCCAAAGGGACTGGCTTCATTTGGACTGGCCCTCCATCTCCAAAACCCATTTCCAGTGCCAGGCAACGCAGTTGGCAGCTGAGCCAACCATTTTCGGAAAGCGAGTCACTAGTCCAATCCAAAGGACGAGATGGTGGCACTCTAGAGTACCCTGCAAGGCAAATGTACGCATGCAGGCACATACATCAAGCCCTTTGCAGCGATTTCGCCTCTGATCCGCTGAGCTGGGGCGAGGAGCAAAGGCTGGCCGGAGGGAAGACCCCACAGCAGCCCTACTGGACCCCCCCCCACCCCGACCATCCGCTCTGATACTAAATATTCAACGGCCAGGATAAAACCTTTCAAGAGTTGCAAGTCGAGGCTGAAAAGCATCATTGGGTGCATTAAGATGCTTTAAACCGAAAAAAATGGGGGGGGGGGGATATACCAGAATGGAAGGTAATATGGCAGTTCGCTGACCCCTTCAGCCTCGTTACCTGTTATTATTTTGCTAGCTCAGACAATAGATTCCAGAGACCATTGGGCAGCTCTTCAGCATCTACGGCTTTCCGAACGGAGCACGCTCAGTTCAGGCCCTGACAGCAAGCTCTAAAACTGTCACTCTAGATCTGTTTTCACTTCACCTAAATCTCAGCCC
>NW_015231947.1:0-743 GCF_001447785.1 Gekko japonicus | reverse complement strand
CTGGCAATGTCCAACATGGGAAGCCAGTGGAGTCTGTGGTTCGGGTCCTCGGTGCTGTCGGTAGTGGAGATGCTGGAGTTCCTGGTGGACATCATCATTTTGTCCCTCATCTTCTGCTACCGGTGGATAACGGCCAAGAAGATCAACGTGATGGCCCCCCCGCCCGCCATCTCGACCGTGAGCTTGACGTTGGAGAAATACCGCTATTTGGAGGAGGGCCTGGCTGCGAGCCAAAACATGACTAAACTGTACCCGAGTGACGGAGATGCCTCCTTGGACAAGAAGGGCATCTCCGATCCCTTCTCGAAACACAGCGGGTGCCACATCCCAGAACTGTACACGGGAGTGGTGCTTAACGGGTATAAATGCCAGGAGGACCACTGCGCAGAAACGGGTCTCCAGAGGTAGCGACGTCTGAAAAGGATGACAGGAAAAAGTACCCAGCAGGGCCTGCGTCCATATCCTGGTGATGAAGGTTGCTTGAGGACGGTGGCTCTCGTGGGAACCGTGGCCAGGAGGCGTGGCCTCTGCCCCTGGAAACACCAAGGTCAGATGTACGGAACTCGACACCTGAAAAGGAACTGAAGTCGGTTGTGGTCTCCTTTTGTCTTCCAAACCTCCTCAGACCATCCAGTGGGGGACAAGGTGGCGTCTGCTGGCATGGAAGTGGCCCCTTCCGTGTGCCAAGTTAAACCACCATGGAGGCCGGGTTCTGCCCTTCACTGCACGGGGCTGAGTCCAGT
>NW_015231946.1:0-743 GCF_001447785.1 Gekko japonicus | reverse complement strand
TCTCACAGTATGCTCTGCTAATTTCCTGAAAGTCATCATACTACTTCAATCATTTTTATCCAAAGAAAGGCTACAGTGTTAAATTGTTAAAATTTTGTTAAAAAAATTATTTGCAACGTTAATCTGTCACCTTTCTTCCACCAGGGAACTCAAAATTGGCTTACTTAAGGTTCCCTGGAGGTCTCTCATCCACACTTACCTAGCTTCAAAAAGTTTGCAGCATTATGCATTTTTCAACCAACATTGTATTCTGTTCAATTCAGACTTAATCTGGGCTCTCCCCCACATAGCTAGAAAGATAGCATTATTTTATTAACTATTGGTGTCAATGGATCTCTCTGATCTTATCTTGTACATATTTGGACTCTGCATAGAAATGTTACAGACCTACTGCTGTGCGATGTATTTCATAGCCTTTGGCCCTACTGTTTACAAATGTATTTTTTTCCCTTTGTACCCATATATCTCTGCCAACTGAAGATAACCTTTGTGTATCTCACAAACTGGGCTATGGTCCAAGAAAGTTTATGCCACAACATTTTAATCTATATATGAATTAACATTTTTATACCCTGTCTTTCCCTTGCGGCTCAAGAAGGCTTACAGTTCTAGATTAAAAACACTCATATTAGATAAAATGTGATTAACCGTGCCCAAGAATATTATTCTAGCTCAAATCCCATTAAAAGCCTTGCTTCCTCCTAAATACTTCAACAGATGACACCCTTCTCCCCTCCTCAGAC
>NW_015231945.1:0-743 GCF_001447785.1 Gekko japonicus | reverse complement strand
ACCATGTCGAAGGCCTTTTCGGCATCTATTGAGAGTATACTTGAGTTTAAGTTTTGTTTTTTACAGAAATTTATGATATTTAACGTCTTCCTAATATTGTCGGTGATGTTTCGGCCTGGCATAAAGCCAGCCTGGTCCTTATGCACATACTCTGTAATTATCTTTTGGAGTCTAGTGGCTAAAATCGTGGAAAATATTTTAAAATCGTGGTTGAGTATGGAAATAGGCCTGTATGAAGCAGGCGATGTTTTATCTTTCCCAATCTTGGGAATTACTATGATTCTCGCTTCCTCCCACGACTTTGGCATTACCCCATGTTCTAAAACGGTGTTAATAGTTTTATGCAGATGTCCTTCTAGGTAGGGTTTAAATTTTTTATAGACTTCGATTGGGATACCATCTCTTCCAGCTGTTTTATTATTTTTAAGTCTAGTTATGGCCTGTGATACTTCCTTCAATGACACTGGTTGATCCAAAAATTCCCTGTGCTCTGCCTTCAATTTGTTGTTATATTCAATGTGTTCCAGATATTTACTTATAACCTCCGTATTAGGTTGTGTGGAGGTATATAAATTTCTATAAAATTCACTAAATTCCTCTGATATATCTTTTGCAGATGTTTTGAGTAAACCTTTTTTGGTTTTAATGGAGTGCACCACCGAGGATGTCATTTTTTGGGTCACTCTATATTTTAAATATTTTATAGAACGTGGAGTCTTAGTAACATATTTCTGTTTTAGGAA
>NW_015231944.1:0-743 GCF_001447785.1 Gekko japonicus | reverse complement strand
TGTAAAGTGCTCCAGATTTTAAAAACATTCAAAATATTTATCATTTTTGATCACACTTCTCTAAACACTTGAAGAACCTCATAAAAATATACAAAATCTCAATAAAAAAATTAGAAAAATTACAAGTAATCAAAACAGTCTAACAAAATCCAATGTTCTTGCAGCCAGAAACAAGCCCATACAAAAATGCACTGAATCTAATCTGGGACTCAGCCAAGAAAAGCTTCTGAAACAAAGTTGCTTTACACAGTTTGCAAAAGTGAACTAGAGATGCCCTGCACACTTCCTGGAACAATCACAGAGAATGCCATTGATCTAATGAAGGATGATCATACCTCCCAATGGGAGGAAATTTCCAACAAAAATGTTGAGTTGAGTGAAGTTGAAGGTGCTCTATATAGAGGCAGTTCTTCATGCAGATGCAATTGGTTCTCTTTTTTCTTTCACAGTACATGGAAGGTGAAGCTGAGCTTGGAAAATGGTATGCACATTCAAAATAAGTAGAAAAATGGGGTTACCAACTTTTTACCCCCAAATATGTTCACAATTTCTTCAGGAAATCTGTCACCTGAGGCATTGCTTCTCATAATGAAAATGACAAAACTGAGTTATTTAAAAAAGCATTTTTGACCTCAGTACATTCCAGTTGAGTGGAAAAAGTGCCCGCCTATATTGTTCTTTCAGAGAATTTGTCTCAAATTCTCTAACCTGTGGAACATCATCAAAGATTTGTCAGCTAGTAC
>NW_015231943.1:0-743 GCF_001447785.1 Gekko japonicus | reverse complement strand
TGCGTGTTCACATGTGACCTGGTTAATAACTAGCTGTGTTATGTACATTCTTTGTAAGTGGGAGCAAACCCCTGAAAGCCTGCACCTAAATATGAAGACTGAAAATAAAGAAGCAGCTCGTGGCCTCCTGAAAGTCTTATCCAGTTGCTTCCTAAATCTCTCTGTTGGCAGGCCCAGCCAAGCATGAAGGCACCATGCAGGTGAACTGTTGGTTTCAGTGATGCTGACAATTTCCCAATTTAGACCCCAAACGAACCTTTCTCCATTCCTCCCTCTCTGCAGATCTCCGAGACAGACTAAACCAGCTGCGTGGCTGGGAAACACAGCCTGTTCGCATCATATTCGGAGCGATTTACTCATCCGCCACGACTCCTCAATCCATCTGACACACCCGCCACTCAGCTTCCTTCCGTCTCGCTGTCGGCAATCAAAGCATAAAAAAGGCATCGGAGCAGAAGAGACACAAAGGAGGCTCCCCGCAACTGTTACCGGAACACAAAGTCGGAAGTTGGCCTGTCGAAAGTATGGAGCGGAACTTCACAGTCGTTTCTTTTGTCCTAGGAAACTCATGTTGACAAGGGAGTGTTCAGTCTTGTCTATCATATATCTCTATCTGTCTGTCTGTCTGTTTACTTATGAAGCTGCTTTATACTGAACCAGACCGTTGATCCATCAAAGTCTACTCAGACAGGTAGCAGATCTCCAGAATCTCATGTAGAGGTCTTTCACATCACCTCCTACCT
>NW_015231942.1:0-743 GCF_001447785.1 Gekko japonicus | reverse complement strand
CTGGGGACCCAGGAATTAAAGACAAGAGGATTTAATATTGGGCCCACCCAGTGTTAGTACACAGTTCTGTGGCTTGAGTTATTCTTAACATTGAAAAGCTTCGATAAACTTAAAGAAATTAATCATTTTCTTGCGTCAGTGGCTTTAAAACTGTGGATTGAGACTCAAAAACAGGCTGACACTCTCCTGCAGGTATAAGTCATACAGCCAGAAGAGGGGGGAAAGAAAGAAAGTGGTCTGGGAAAGATGACTCCGGTGGCTCAATAGCAAAGTTGAGTTTCCTTCCGCATAATGTGTAAAATTGCCTCTTACGGTTTGCTGCTGATTAACGCCAGATACCTGCAAATGCTAAACCTGGGGAAATGAAAGGGAAACCTTTTCGTTATGTATTTATGCGAGATTCCTGCATTTCGTGTTGAGGCAGGAGAAAGTAAAGGGGAATTAATGCCTTCGCGACTGAGTGCAGAAAAGTACCGAGGATCATGACTTATATGAATACACACAGATCTACCGATTCGAATGGGTAAGTTCATCATCTTTTACGTCGGGGATAAATGATGCATACAAATCATGCATTTAAATAACGAAGCGCTCTGTGAATGCAAGTATTCAAAATGCCAACAAATGGAAAGGAAGGCACTAAAGCGCAACACGGTCCTGGAAGCTAGAGATGTACTCCTGACATGGAATAGCAACAAGCCGTGCACCTTGTGCTTGGGGAGGGGACGTGGCTCAGTGGTAGA
>NW_015231941.1:0-743 GCF_001447785.1 Gekko japonicus | reverse complement strand
AAATAAATAAATAAATAAAATTGAACATACATTCTGTTTTTAAATAAGTTTAAACCCTTTCCTTCATGTACAACAACTAGGTTTATAGATTATTGGGGGGTTTTCTTGTTTATCAAATCCACATCTCCTATCAATATATTTTAGGCATGCTAGACTTCCTGGGATTTAGGTTGTAAATATGGCCTAGATTAAAAAGTACATCAACATGGAAATGCTCTAGTTTAAATAATAACTATTCCACAGCATTAAGATCTCACCAAAGCACAGTTCAAATCAAAGACACTAAAAGGATGATCAGGGCTGTAGAGAGTGGCCTTGTGTCCCCAGATGGAGTATCCATTTGAGAACCCACCCGGTGCCACCCAGACCCAATAAAAATATCATCTGAAAAATCATGAGTTACCTGTCTCCATGGGCCCCCAGGTTGACCGGAGGACCCAGAACGCTGTCCCCCACCCTTTGGTGGCCTTGAGGATGATAAAGTCAGGAGGATATGGATGGAGTAGATGAATATGTATGAAGTAGTTTAGGGACATTGTACGCATATATGTGAATACAGGAAGCCCAAGCTGGTCTGAGGAGGCCAGCCATGAGATTTGGGTAAGTGACTTCCCTTGCTTCACCTTTTTCAGGACAGCTTTTTTTGTTAACTGATAAATATGGTTCTCACCACCATAAGTACACATGGTGCGAGAGCTGCAGGCAATGCTTGAGGTCCTGCCTGCACATGCAATAGAATGAGA
>NW_015231940.1:0-743 GCF_001447785.1 Gekko japonicus | reverse complement strand
TGGGTTTAGCTACAGCTACTGTCTCCTCAGACACTAAAGATTCTCCTTTTTCAGAAACTGCAATAGCTCTCTTTTTGGGTTTAGCCACAATGATTTTTTCTTCATACACATCAGGCTCAGCTGTTTCAGGCACCATGACAGATTCAGTTTTTTTTGGTTTGGTAACAACTACCTCCTTTTCTAGTACTTGAACTTCTGCTGTTTCTGGCACTTCAAAGGACTCTTTATGCAGTTTATCTGTGACTACTTCTTCAGGCACTTCAGCATCTACAATACCTCTCCTTTTGGATTTAGCAACAGACATCTTCTCTTCAGATACTTCACGCTCTGCTGTTTCAGGCCACACAATAGGTCCTTTTTTGTGGGGTTTGCCAATGGCTGTCTTCTTCTCAGCAACTTTAGGAGTGACAATTTTTGGTACAGAAATAGGTTCTGATTTGGGGGGCTTAGGAGCAAATCTGTCTTTTGGCATGTGAGACGGTGTTTTTTCAGGTACAGTAGCAGGTTCTACTGTTTTAGAAACTGGTTCTGGTTTTTTAAATTTTGTAACAGCTATCTTCTCTTCAGTCGCTCCTTTTCTTGGCACTTCAGGCACTAAACAAAATTAATTCCTTGTAAGAATTTATAAAACTCTAAAGAACAGCATTAATCTGAACAAAAATTAAGTAATGAAGTATTCTCATTTTCCTGGCCTTTTTGCCTTAAGCATTCCTTGTTGAGACAATGTACCTTTAGTAAGTGTA
>NW_015231939.1:0-743 GCF_001447785.1 Gekko japonicus | reverse complement strand
TAATGATCTGTGGAACACAGCCTCCTCGGGGTCAATCATATGTACTTAACCTTTAGGCTTTTCTATGTTGTCTTCTTGTCCGGCAGGTTTATGGAGTGTATGTTAACATGATTGGGGATTTAAGGCAGTGATAACTTGATCTCAGAGACGGCCGCTGCCGCCGCCATTCAGAAGAAATATTAGATACATCCCAAGCGGGGGACTGCGCTTCCCAACAGCCCTGGCGGTAATATTGACTCGAATTCAGTCGCGGCTACTTGCAAGGTATTTTGCAGATATATTTTTTTTGGCAAAGCTGAATAATCTCTCCCCTGGGCAGTCATTTAATTCGGGGCAGTCCGTGCCAACACGCTCTTTTACACCGTCCTCTCTATCCTCTTCTCGGAATTGAATTATCCGGTTTACTGTGCAGTCTCTGATGAGCGAGGCTCCCTGAATCCGTGAAGAAGAGCTCAGAACAGAAGCCAAGAGAAAAAACGACGCCAGATAGGACGCCTGAAAAGTGCAAATATATTTATTTGTTTAAAACAGCTCGTAGTGGCCTTTCTTCCTTACAGAGCTCGCCGTGGCTTACCACGTGGATAAAAGACATAAAATAGAATGCACGAAGTACATAAAAACTGAAATTTAAAGTCGCAGTTTAGGACTGCTAATAGCTGAATCACACAAAAGCATCAAATAAATAAATAAAATAAAATTTAAAAATCTTCAACTGCCTCGGGAAATGGCGGGCTCTCCTTCTT
>NW_015231938.1:0-743 GCF_001447785.1 Gekko japonicus | reverse complement strand
ATCTGCTGTATGGAGCAAACAAAAGGCAGCTTCCACACGAGGGGCTCCATGTGCAAACTTGCTTGAGTTCAGCCTATGGTGAATATTCGTAGGCAGTGTGACACAGAGGCCAACCAGAGAAGCTAACCGGCTTGCGTAACCGAGATCCTGACTCAGGTGCTGTGGATCTCGAGAAATCTTTCCAACAATCATTAAGGACTCCATTTCCCCTTGATCTGGAACATCTCAAATATGTTGAGAGAGGAGAAAAAAGAAACCGGCTCTCCACACGCAAGTTGCTATAGTTCCTTGCCATTCTCTCGTCAGTCACACCGCTGTTCTGCTCAGTTCTTGGAAAGGTTTGAATGAACCCGGCCAGCCCCGAACACATCAGCTCCATTTTCTCAGCTCAATGGGCAACTCGGCGAGAGCCTCTTGAGTGTGCTGTGTACAAAAGCAGCAGGAGAAAAATGGAGCCTTAAAATAGCTGCTACTAAAACTAAGAAAACAGCAATAGAAGTGTCATCTCTGTTGATACAACAAGCACCTGCTTTCTGTTGGATATTGGAACTCTGCAAGAGGATCTGGGAGGAAACAGGTTAAGAGAATCCTCTCATCCGGGTACACTCCACAGTTGGCCCCACCACCCTCTCGCGGGTTAGATGCTAAGCCTCTTCGACCCGTGCTGGCCTTCTGATTCATCACATATCTAGGATCTCTCTTCTTCTCTGTCTCTCAGTGTCAGGCTCCTTAGTCAGGTCACA
>NW_015231937.1:0-743 GCF_001447785.1 Gekko japonicus | reverse complement strand
AAAAAGGGAGTAAAACCACCATCTCCCAGCTGTGGCCAACTTTTGTCTTGGGTGGAAGCTGCAGTGGAAGTTGTACAATTTGTTCTCTGAAAGAGTTTGATTACTCTGCTCCTGGCAGCTGCATGGGTCCTTGAATGAGAGTACAGAGACTGTGGAGAAGGTTGTGTAGGGTTGTTCAAGAAGATGGGCCCTTTAAAACCATCCTTGGTACGAGGCCTGCAGCTCACAGCTTACTCAGCGGTAGTGGCTGTTTCAAGGTGGAAACAGCCTGCCAACCATAAGCCCTACAAAATAATGGCCTTTCTAACTTTCTGAAACATGAGCCCCTGAGTATCATGGATATAGGCATTTAACATTCATGTTTGTCTAGGGAATTGTATCCAGTGCTTCTTTTTAAGCAGGAAAAGCCACCAACAATAACATTGTTCTGGAGGTACCTGTTCATCTTGTTCTTTATTAAGAAGCAATGCCTATGTAGCAAAGGACTATGCACAGACAAATATTTGGATAGAAGTTATGACTGGCAGAAAAAAAGACTTGAGATCTCTTTTTTCTCTTTCGCCACTTGTGCTTTCCCCAAAGTTAGGGGGGGGGGAGAGGAAAGGGGTGTGGGAATTTGGTTACGCAGATTTGCTTTTCTGTCACTGTTCAACCTCTTCTCCAGTGGTCCAGTGAGTGGGGCAGTCATCACTACTGGGATAGCTCTTCCCTGTTGGGCAGGGTCAGTCTCTTTGATATCAATC
>NW_015231936.1:0-743 GCF_001447785.1 Gekko japonicus | reverse complement strand
GTTTTGTGCATTTTAACTTTCTTCCTGCAATGCACAATGTCAGAGTAGCTGTGCTTTTAGAAGTCCAATAGAGATTGTCAGGCTTTACATCTCCATCTCCTGTTATTTTGAAACTGTTCATTCCCCGATTCACACACATACACACAGAGAGAGCATTCTTCTCATCAATGTTCACAAGACATGCTGTAACCACAAACAACCTAATTCCAGCCAGCCCCCATATTGATTTACACAATGCATCTCTAAACATCAATCTTTGTAAAACCTTCTACTTCAAAAGAAAACAAACAAACAAACAAGAGAGATCTTGAGAAAGACAGAAATAGCTTTATCTGCAGTAGTAGGATGTGAATCCCAAACTGTTTAAAAAAAGGAAGCAAAAAAGTGTTTTCCAAACCATTAACTCTGCAGGAACATCAAAGAAAAGAGTATAATGTTCACTTAATGCACACATGTAACTTCCATTATAATGTTTATGGAACTGTTGTGCTTCCTAGGAATACAAAACAAATGGGTGGAAGTAGTAGATCAGGAATTTAGACTGTTATTCTAATTTTAATTCTCTCATTGGTTTTCAAGTAAATATTTTAATACAGTCTCATATTAGTTGGATGCCTACAGAATCTAGTGGAAGTTAGCAGCATGACAGCTTCATAAATCTTCTTTGCATAGCTTGTCAATATCAAATTCTTAAATGGAGGCTTAGCCACCTGCATGCCTAAAAATGAAGCCAAGTTCCCCCC
>NW_015231935.1:0-743 GCF_001447785.1 Gekko japonicus | reverse complement strand
TTTGCCCAAGCAGAGGGGAGTTGCAGTTCCCCACTTGGCCTTAAGGAGATAATGATCTACCCATAGCACCAGCTCTACATGAACCATGGTCGTACTGAAGCAATCCCTGCACAGAAAATCAAATACAGTGTATGGCCTGCTTTGTGTGTGGGAGCCAAAACAATGTGGGAGAGTCTCAATCCTTCCATGGCAGACATGGAGTCTGAGGCCAAACCCAATAGGGCGCTATTGACATGGATATTGAGATCCCCAAGTACTATCAGCTGAGGAAAATCCAATGCCCTCTCTGAGACCACCTCAGTCAGCCTCATCAGGGTATCTGCCAGTGCGCAGGGCAGATGTTAAACTAGCAAGGGAGCCAACCTCTCCCCCGTTTCCCACACCAGGCCAATGGACTCAATGCCAGCAATCACCCTTACAGGGACCCTCCAAAAGGAGTCACAATCTTGAATGAAAAATGCAACACTGCCTTCTTGTCTCCCAGCTTCTGACTGATAAAGGACACCATATCCCAGAGGGGTTAGCTGAGACAGAAAAACTGAATCATTCTCCCCCAACCAGGTCTCAGTCAGACAAGCCAGATCAAAGCCACCATCCAATATAACTTCATGGACAGTGGCAATCTTATGCTTTATTGATCTGGAATTGTATAACATCAGTAACAAAGTGGTAGATACTTCAGACCTCTGTACAATCTCATACAAGGAATGGAGGAATCCAAAGAAATCCCAGGAAAATTGTAT
>NW_015231934.1:0-743 GCF_001447785.1 Gekko japonicus | reverse complement strand
TTGTTTTCTACCGCAAGGTTAGGAAGGAATGCAAGGAAGCAGCTTGCTGAACGGCCATGAACAGGTCAACAAACAGTTGAACAGTCATCAAAATATCAGCTCCCTATTCATGACTGGCAAATCAGGATTTAAGTGAAACCAACCAGCATATGTTCGAGTATCCCCAGTCAGGGGCATAAAGGCATGGGGAGGAGAAGTTGGCAGGCCCAGCCCACCCAGTAGGCAGATATAGGTGATTGCCTAGCTTGCCAGAGGGGTGTGGGATGGCAAGTTGACAACCCTGAGCAGCGCCTCTGGCCCCAGTGCTGTCCCCCATGAAGGAGGGGTGAAGAATAGAGAAGCAGATAGGTATCAACTCTGCCACTGTCAGACTTCCCACCCTGGTTCCTAGGGTAGAGACTGGCAATGGCTGCTTTTTCCTACCTGGGTCTAGGCACAGTGGCTTGGAGTCCAGACACACCCAGGCCATGGTGGGAGGCACCTGGCTGGTGTAGGGTGCCTAAAACCCTTGGGATGGCCCTGGAGGTGGGGTACTGAGACATCTGCTGAAATTTCATCTTATCCAAAGATGTTTGGAAACCATGAATTTTTATTCAAGGTATGATTTTCTGGAAGTATGTTCACATGCTGAGGCCTACTCTTTAACTAGACACGGGGGGATGTGGCTGTTGCAAAACATATCTGTCTGGTTACATCTATTAAAAGCAATTCATGATGTGTCATGTTGTGCTCAGCATTTTACT
>NW_015231933.1:0-743 GCF_001447785.1 Gekko japonicus | reverse complement strand
GTGCTTTCCGCATATGAATGGCTTCGATGTGTGCACATTTCTCCCATGAGGCAACCAAGGCTCAGACATGCTGAACATTGTGCAACTGTACGGAAAACAAGATGGAAGGCTGTTTGTGCTCTGTACAGCTGCACCAAAAAGTCTGAAGCTGCCCTGTACAAAAGTAACCCGGCCTTTCTCGTTGTCATCTACCCGCATTGTCTGCCCTGTCGTTTGCATTTAAATTACAAGTCCCCCAGCACTCAGAGTCTTCTCTTTTTCTTCCATAAATCTCTTGGTAAAGCTCCGTGGGCACTAGCCGTGCTAGGTAAACCATTCATCATGCTCATGTGCCTTTCCTGTGCCCTTCTTGTCTTTTTTCTCCCTTTCCAGGTGACTGTCTACTCGACGAACCTGCCAAACCCATTGCCCTCCCCACAGACCTTCCTGGCCAGGTGCCCTTGTATGACCTGGATCATCAGTGCCAGCAGATCTTTGGCAAGGAGTTTCGCCACTGCCCAAACACCACCCACGAGGACATCTGCTCTCAGCTCTGGTGCAAGCTGGAGGCTGGGGAGCGCCTGTGCCACACCAAAAATGGCAGCTTGCCCTGGGCAGATGGGACACCCTGCGGAGCAGGCAAGATGTGTTTGGATGGCCACTGTGTGGCAGAATACACAGGGGCGCGCCAGGTAACCTCACCGGGAGGAGCGGATAGCCTTTCTCCGGCTAAGGGCCATAAGAACATAAGAAGAGCCCTACTG
>NW_015231932.1:0-743 GCF_001447785.1 Gekko japonicus | reverse complement strand
CATGTTTTATGATTATATCTTGTAAGCCACCTCAAGCAGGTTTCTGAAGAGGTGGAATACTTGCGTTCTAAATAAATAAGTGAAATTCTGAACATAAGCAGGGGAAACCTTGTTGAGAGAAAGTGCTTTAAAATTTTCATTTTTGTGCTTTTTTAAAGATACCTGTGAGATGGGAAAAATGTATTTACTGTAAGTTTGTTGCTCTTTATCAAAAACAGGGAAAAAAGATCAAGCTGGAAAGAAACCTTTAAAATTAAGTGTTCCCCACAGAACAGATCATCCAGTTATGGGCATTCAGAGTCAAAAGAATTTCATAAACACAAATGCAGCAAATGTTATCATGGGAGTGCCTAAGAAACCGGTACCAGTTACTGTCGACAAGTACCAAGGAGACAAATTTCTCCTTGAAACTTCAGGACTTGTTCCAAGGTACCTAAAAAAAAAGGTATGTTTGCAAAGGGTTGTAAAAATCGTGGGGCTGAGGAGACATGAACAAAATACTTTGAACTTATTAACCTCTTGATTGTACATTTAAGAAGTTATGGTGTGCTGAATAAAGAGGCAGGCTGTTCTGTTGTATGCAAGGGGATTTCTGTGCAGCAGCCTTTCTCCTATATACATTATCATGCATAGGGAAGGGACAGGATTGGACAGTGGTTGTTGTGCACAGTGTGGAGTAGAGTTTACCATGTTGGATCAGGAGAGGGAATACCTGGGTTCAAATCCCCAATCTGCCATGAAGG
>NW_015231931.1:0-743 GCF_001447785.1 Gekko japonicus | reverse complement strand
TCTTATGTTCTTAAGTGTACGGCGGGCCCCGACTCTTGTCTTGCGAGAAAGCTGGCCTTCCCGGCAGTCCACTGCGGTGCCTCTAAATGCCCCCTTGACTGCTTTTCCATCAGCAGCTCCGGTCAAAAGGGAGGACTCCGAGCGTGCTGCGACTCCGCTAAAGAAGTTGGGGAGGACTCTGGTTTAAATTGGATTGGCAAGTCTTCGCGGGGCGGACCCCCTGGCAGCCGCTCGCCCCTCTTGAAATGACACATCAAAGAGGGGAGCGGGAGACGGGCTGTTTCTGAGAGCAGCATGAGGCACCTTTGTAAAGTGACAGCCTCAAAGCCGAGGATCCGGGCTCCAGCCGCGAGAGGCTGCAGGAAGCTTTGACGCGCCGCCCTGCGGGACCCGCAGACTTTCAAGAAACACGGCACTTTCTTTCCCCCATCTTCTCTTTATACCTGCGTGGATGTGGCTGCCTTCCGAATGGCTGCTTTTGAGAGAATTGCAAATGGAAGGCGTTTGGGAGCCCGGAAGAGGCCTAATTGGGCCATTTTGTCTGTCCCGCACCCTCCTGCCACAAGTCTGCCCTTTGTTGTGTTGCCCAGATGGTTTGTGGCCAGCGTCCTTTGAAGGTTCTCTCCCAAACGAAGCCTCTACTAGCCTCCAATCAGCTGTGGTGTCATCAGATACAGGGACTCTTTCTCAGTCTTGCTAGGGTCCATGGTAGGGTTACCGGGCCCTACCTGACTGCCGGCGAA
>NW_015231930.1:0-743 GCF_001447785.1 Gekko japonicus | reverse complement strand
GACTAATCCAGCTCCTCAAAGTAAAGGTAGGAGAGTCTGGGAAGGACTTCTGCCTGAGGCCCAGGGACAGTTTTTGCCAGTCAAGAATACCTAGGGCAGGACAAGATAAACCAAAGGTCTGATTCAGTATGAGGTAGATTCATATGTTACAAGCATATGGAACTCCCATTTTCAGTTACAGAAATGAAATGATTCACAGTCACACAGTCTTCACCTCCCTATAACCAAGCCAACAGCTAGAACCCTGTGTATTCTAAGTCTTTTTGCTCGTGTCTTACGTGTACCGATATGTGCAAGTCATGCTATTGGGGTGTGTTTGTCTGTGTGTTTGAGGGGAGTGGTACAGAATTTCCCCACTGTGTAAATCTTAATTTAACGATTTTTGATTTTAACACATTTAATGAATAGTATAAGAATAGAATGGAAAATGCTCTAATGCTGAGAATCTTTATTAGATGCTGAATATTGCTACCCTTTCACTGTAAAAAGATATTGCAGCCTGCTGCTTTGTTACAATTTCTCCCCTTAACCTATATAAAGAATAGCCATTTGCAATCAATCAATATGCTGTGGAGGTACAAAGTAATTGCTTTTAACTCTCGACAAATCAATAAAACTCATTGAATGACACCATCGGTAAACTGTACTCAAATTCAGAAAAAACATTTCAACAGAGAGCAGACAGTTGCATATTTGAGGTCAGAATAATCCTAAATAAACTGCAGTGGGTTACCAGGACAAAT
>NW_015231929.1:0-743 GCF_001447785.1 Gekko japonicus | reverse complement strand
CCCCCCAGGAAGTGGGAGTCATCCAGCACGTTCCCTGATTGATTGACTGACATATCAATCAGTGATACAAAAAGTTCTTCCTTTCGTAGCCCTGACAAGTCTCTTTCCCCCGACTTACCCTCAGCTCCACTTCTTTGCCCAGCAGGTCGTAGAGGGATGCGCCTTTGGAAGTGATCTCGGAGGCCAGCTGCCGGGCTGCCTTCAGCTCGCTGATCTAGACAGACGGGAGAAAGAGAAGGCGGTGACCTTCCTTGGCAGGTCCTGACACTCCCAGGGGAACAGGTCAAGAGACACACAAGCATTCCCAGAAAAAGATGGCGGCCAGAAGGGCCAAACGCTCCCCCCACCATAGATTATTCAGTGATATGATCTGCACAGGTTTCGGTGAGTTTGAACCCTTAAAAACAGCACGTGCTCCCGGACCAATCGGAAAACCCAAATCCTGCCTGCGAGGAAGAACCTTTTCCAACGCAAGAGGAGCCAACCTGAGTGAAAGCAGGAGCGCCTTTCATCCGGAAATATGTTTTTATCGAGATACCCGACACGGGGAGAACGCAATCTGTTTTCCCACCAAAGCTGGGACGAAAATGAGAGAGGAAAACAGAACGAGTAAAGCAGCTCAGCGCGGCTTGAAATACGCAGTAGTGCCATGTCACCAATGGCCACTCCCAATTATTCCCTCGAACCTAAATAACCGCATGAAGTACTCTTCTGGCTGTCAACTATGCTGCCATGGGGGTTGG
>NW_015231928.1:0-743 GCF_001447785.1 Gekko japonicus | reverse complement strand
AAGAATCCCCCCATGCGGCTTTACATGCTCACTGGTAGATTAACCCTTGGTAAATAGTAAGCCACCCTTTGATTCTGCTCAGTGCAAAATTATATTTATAGTGTATTATGCCCATGTTATAACGTATCATGGCACATTTTTCTATGTATTTAAAGCACTGTACTATAAAACACTACATGCTGAAGAGTCATTTCAAAGATTAAAAGCACAGTATGCTACTAGTTTATATATGCAGATATTAATCTTACATTATAAGCAACTAACTCTACCACAAAACTGCTTTCCATGGGCTCTGTTTTGTGCTGCATCTTAGAAATGTGAAGCAGGCAGCAGAGATTATCATCCTAGTTTATCTAGCAGTTTGATCTAAGGGGTAAGATGTAAGTGTACATGAAGAATTTTATGGCACAACTTCCTTCACCATTTCAACCATGTTAAATCTGGAGTTTCCATTCAGTTTCTCCTTAAAGTGTTTTGTCTGCAACCAGGTGCTGGGAGAAAAAATCTTGCTTATTTGAAGCAGTATTTAAATGTAATGTATGCACAGCACTATGAAGGCTGATAAATTGCATTACAGTAAACTGAAATCAGTAAAAACTCTGATAACTGAAAACTTGCACACCTTGCATTTCACAAAGGCACAGTTCACTCTCTGATATACCCAGCAGATATGTTATCACTTAGGCTACTCAGCTAAGATCCACACCATGTTTTACAGAAATCCATTTTCTGTGCAAAATTTC
>NW_015231927.1:0-743 GCF_001447785.1 Gekko japonicus | reverse complement strand
CAAAACAAAACAAATGCTCTACCACCAAACCGTGGTCCCTCCCCCCCAACTTGTAAGAAGGAGAGGCAGGAGGCATGTTAAGCCTTCGGGGTTTATCTGCCACTTCCGGTTGCCTTGGCTCTCAGAGCCAGTTTCATCAAACTTCTCTCCTGTCAACCATCCAGCTTGTCCAACAGATCAGCAATAGTTCCTAGCACAGCACTTCCCCGTAATGCTGCACAGAATGCCAAGCAACCTCTGCCAGACATGGGCTGCTCATTTTCAGCCCCTCTCCACAGCCTGTCATCATACACAACCATTTAAAAATATGCCATTGTGTGGAAGCAATCTCTTTATTAAATTAGTTTTGAAAGGCCAAAACAGCACAGCCAAAATTAGCTGGTGCCTTATCACCAGAGCAGAGTGAGTGTGAGAAATTGTCTGTCCTGACCCAAAGTTAATAGTTTCTCTCCCTGGTACCTGAGGCATGACAATGATGAATGCAAAGCGCTCACTTGGTATGAGAAACCTATTGTAGACAAAAAGCAAAAGAGGTGGAAGGGAGGGTAATTAATCGTCCTCCAAGCCACCCATCTGACACTGCAGAACTCGTGGACTTCAAACTCTACCACCACCACTCCTCCCCAGTTTAGGCGCCTACCTGTTCATTGTTCCTACTGAACTAGATGGGAGTTCCACTGTAACAGTGTCCCTGGCTCCGTCCACAAGCAGGGATTGGTCTTGCTATTTGAAATACGGAGAAA
>NW_015231926.1:0-743 GCF_001447785.1 Gekko japonicus | reverse complement strand
CCACTCTCCATTGATTTGTCCAGGCTTATGCATAGGTTTGTACAGGCAATCTGTACCCTGCAAAAAAATGTAGAGCACAGATCATGCCAAAGGAGCTCATATGAATTCAGGCTCTGTGAAACAAGATCAGATTGAGATGTGGAACATCAGGCACAATCCTGTTCAACCTGTTCCACAAATTCAGTGATCACTTATGTATCATGTGAACAGGGCCAGGCACTACTACCTCAAGGAACTAGGAAGGGGGATTGTAAATTAGTGCAAAAGAACAAAAAATTACATACAAGTCAACCAACATGTTTAGATCAAAATTATTTAATTTATTAAGCAACTCCAGTAAAATAACATTTAATTTTTTTAAAGTTCCAAATGTTTATGAATCATCCCAGTACCTTTGTACCCATATCCAGAACTATGGATGTGGGGCACAAGTTTAGTTCCTACTAGGAAATTCCTGAATGTTTGCCCTTATATATCTGTAAACATTAAACATCATTTATGGCACTTGAAAATTCAGCAACAAGGTGCAGACTGGCTCATTTCCACCTCTGTCCCGAAGCTAACCTTCCCTGTGCCAAAGGCTACAGTAAGCTATGTCTACAGATGGGAGTTTTAAACTTACAGAATTCAACATTCTTCTTATAGAATGTAGTATTATCCCTGGAGAATCAAGTTAACGCAGATGTGAAACACGCTTTCTTCCATCTTCATTTAGTACAGAAGATGGCTCCTTAACTTAACTT
>NW_015231925.1:0-743 GCF_001447785.1 Gekko japonicus | reverse complement strand
ACCCACCACACTGTGTCACAATCCCAAACGTGACCACAGGTTCAAAAAGGTTTTGGAACACTGGGACCTCCCCCAACCTGGCGCCCGCTTTGACTCTAACCACTACACCACGCTCTCCTACTGTTTGCTTCTCACTGTCGAGCAGCAACCATGGCTTTGTCCCAAAGGACGAAATGTTGCCGACCTGTCCCTGAGACGTGTACACACAACCAGTGTTGGCGTTTATTAGTGCAATGCTCATGGCATCTCTAAGCAGAAATGGCTATGGGAGGGGGGAAGGGCTCCCCACCGCGGAGCGCTTTCCGTAAGCAGGGGTCGATTGCTTTCTAAATAAATGCTGCTTTCCGCACAGGGTTACCAAGCAATTAACTTGCGCGGGGGAAAGTTTGCCGAGATTTCCAGAGAGTCAATTGTCTCGCTAATTCCTTTGCTGATAAGGAACTTCTTTGCCAGAGGTGAAGGCGGCCCGCTGCTCCAAAGAGGGAAAGCGGGGGAAGGCGGTGGGGGGAGGGGGGGAGCCGGCCATATAGAGGGTTAAAGAACCAAAGGGAAGAAAAAGATTCAAATTAGATCTCGGGACGCAAATCTGCTCCGTCTTCTTCTACATGCCGAATCTAACTTCTTTGTTTGGCCGGGCCATGGTTTGATGTTTCTTCTCCTTCCATGAAACTGGTGCCACGCTAGAAAAAGGTGATATTTCTATACTGTATTTTTCCAGGGGTCATTTCCTTCAGGAGCACACA
>NW_015231924.1:0-743 GCF_001447785.1 Gekko japonicus | reverse complement strand
CCCCATAATTAAAAGCCAGCCCAGACAAAATGTTCCGACTGTGGTGGTTCAAAGACCACATCTGGGAATTGCCAGAGTCCTGACATTACATTTGTCCCAGCCTCTTTCAACTTAAATTAGTAAATTTAAAGTCAGCTTAGCCAAAATTGCAAACAGGATTTGACAGCAAGCCTTGCTGCAGGGGCAGAACAGTGTTCAGTGGGAGGCCATAACGAGGTATAAAACATTTGCAAGAATGAATTCATTTCTTGACAAGGGGGACTGCAAAAATGAAATGTCATTGCAAGTTTAAGCAATTAAGAGGAGAGCTGTGGATGTGGATGAGCACAGACAGTCTTGCATGCATATGTAATCCAACAAGTCAGAAGAGAAGTATTGAGAGCTAGATCCCTATCTGCCCTTTAAAATGTAATCTTTGGATCCTAAGCAAGAAGCACAGTGGAGTAATGGGAAAGAGAGTATGCAGAAGACCCCTTCCAATTTGTGTGCACCCCTCTTCTCAAATTCCATCTGAGTTTCTTCTGAACTTCAAGAGTCCTTAATTAAACACCTTTTAGGTAGTCAGACACTGCCAAAAGCAATGGGCACGGCTCTCATATACGTTGTGTTTTGTAATCATGATGATGCGACATCTTGGTTCTTCAAGAGACTGATTACATTCTTACTTGGTACAGAATGATGCTCATTATTGCACCAAAGATCAGCTGAAAATGGAATCTGGGAATGAGAAGAAGAAGAAGAGA
>NW_015231923.1:0-743 GCF_001447785.1 Gekko japonicus | reverse complement strand
GAGTTTTGCCCAAAACCCAGAGCGTTGCCGCTCAACGTCCCCAACACGATGACATCACTTCCAGATGATGTCATCCGTTGGGGAGTCACTGTTTGTGGGCGGGTGAAAATGGCAGCTCTGGAGGGTGAACTCTATGGTATTATAACCCTGCTGGTCCCTGCCCTCCCCAGGCTCTGCACCAAAATCTCCTGGAATTTCCCAGCTCGGAGATGGCAACCCTATATCTTTCCCCAGGTCCAGCCAAGTCAATAACCAGCCTAAGGCCCGGGCTCGGAGCGGCACCCAGTACCTTGAAGTCTTCGTCGATCAAGAAGTCGCAGCCAATCAGATCGAAGTAGCCCGGCTTGCAATCCAGTTTGGACTTGACGGCCAGGAAACACTGCAACATGATCTCCTTCATTCTCTTCTGAAAGATGCAGGACAGACAGCGGCACATGGGGGGGGGGGACAATCCCAGATGGCCCACAAGACACGGCCTAAGAGGCCTCGTATCAGCATCCCAACAAGCCACGCGGTCTTCGGTTGGGATTATGGACGTGAGTGACCAAATCTGGCCTCAGCGGTCACCTCGGCAATGGCAGAGGGGGGAATGGGGAGCAGGCCGCAAATGAGGCCTCAGCAGTTGCCTTGGCAACCGGGAGCAGGCCTGAGGGAGCCCCGGCCATCTTGGCGCGGACTCCCCTGGCTTCGTGTAATGTTTTGGTGACCTTGTCTCAAGAAAGGGTGTCCTGTGGGCAGGGGTC
>NW_015231922.1:0-743 GCF_001447785.1 Gekko japonicus | reverse complement strand
ACGATCCCCCCCCCAAATGACCTCTGGGTCCCCGGTTCAATCCCTAACATCACCTCACCAGCTTAAAGTCTCAGGTAGATGGGGAAGATGTCTGCTTTTGAGACCCTGGAGATCTGCTGTCCCTCAGACCAGACAATGCTGACCTTGAGAGATGAAAGTTCTGAGTCTGTACAAAGCAGTTTCCTCCTGTGCTTATATATTCAGCCCTGCTCCTGCCCCATCTGGGGCCGTGGCTTAGTGGCAGAGCATCTGCTTTGCACGCAGAAGAACACAGGTTCAGTCCCTGGCATCTCCAGTCCAGGATGAGGTGTGGAAGACCTCCGAGGCTGTAGAGAGTTGCTGCCTGCCTGAGTAAAGCATACCAACCTTGACAGACCACTCATGTATTCGTTTGACTATACCTAACCACAGTTCCCAGTATTCGACATCTTATGACATTATATACCAGATGCCATATACCAAATCAAGAAATGCTTATCAGTCTAAAATGTTACAAATGTTAGAGTAAAATTCCACATTCAGAATCCAAGAAAGGACTCTGCCTGTGGGCTCCCCTAGCAGTGGTGAAAATCAGCACTTTGGAGAATCTTTGGAGAAACCTGGCAGAAGGCCAATGGCCGTACTGCCGGGGTCCGACTTTGCCCCCCTTGGAGGACTGAGACGGGCTGGGATGCTGAGTCACAGCATACAGGCTTTCAAGGGGGTGGAGTTGGTGCATTAACAGCCAGTTTGGTGTAGTGGTT
>NW_015231921.1:0-743 GCF_001447785.1 Gekko japonicus | reverse complement strand
AGTACTTGGATGGGAGATCACCAAGGAAAGCTGAGGTTGGTATGCAGAGGAAGGTAATGGAAAACCTCCTCTGCTTCATTGCTTGCCTTGGAAACCCTGTGGTCGGTTGTCACTTGATGACACACATTTATTATATTAACATGTGCTCAGGTTTCCTACTCAAAGTGCTTTCACAATGTGTGAAGTGATCTTAAAGGACTGAACAATTAAATAAGCTATAAAATTCTCCCCAAATGAGGAAAAAGTAGAAAACAAACACTACTCTACAGCAGCAATTGTGTGGCTGTTTTACAGCCGTGTTCTGAAATCGTCCTTTCCTGTGTACAGATTTCCTTTTGTGAGGTTTTCCCCTCTCTGTTACTTCTGAGCTTCTCCTAACAGAAAACAGGAATGTTTTTGATTCTCCCGTGTGACAAGTTGCAGGCAGATGGTTGATTTTCTAGGCCAGATAATAAACCGAGTGCATTGGGAACAGCTATAGCTGAGATTTACTAGCATTGCTACTTATTAAGCAACATCTCCTCTGCCACATGTGCTTGCTCTTCTGTCGTTTGAGTGTCATCTGGCTTTCTCTTCGTATTAATCAAAGAGTTTCACTACATTTTTAGGAGACATGCAGGGTGAAATAAATGCATGGTGAAGTTCCAGTGGCAACTTCAAGACTGACAAAACTTCCAGCATAAGGTCTTATGAGTCAGAGCGTGCACTGTCAGGTGCATAGGAGTGTAAATCCATTAGGCCTG
>NW_015231920.1:0-743 GCF_001447785.1 Gekko japonicus | reverse complement strand
TGATGTAATATCCTGGTGGAGTGAACACTGCAAAAGACAGTTCTCTGAGGCAAGGCACCAAGTACATACAGAAGGTCTCACTTTCTTATCTCACCACTGCTGCATCCAGGAGGAATGGCCCTTTGACATTGCATGGCTTTACTGGTACTCTGGCTCATCTAGATCTCTCAGGTCTCTGGAACATGTTCAGCTTAGTGATGAATACAACTCTGGGTACAAGGCTGCGGGCTGGTTCAGTATTGTGTATGTCCATGGCACTTTACCATCTGTGGTTAAGATGCAGACTTCAGGATACTTATTATGTGGCTGTAGCTGGTCAAGCAGTTATGATTTTGTTAACCCAAAGCATCAAATACACCAAAGACATAGCCATGCTGCATTTCATCACTGGTTAGTTTTCCCCGCTTTGTTTTTTCTGTTTCTTGCTGAAAATTTTGGCTCAACAGTGACGGTCTTGCAATTACAGCCTGATCCTCTGCAAGACTGTCTGTGTCGGAACTCATCAATATGAATCTCTTTGTGCTTTGACAGCTCTTGGACAGCATAATATCAATGTATAGTCTTCTTTTATTCTCAAGCATCACAAATGTGCAATCATGGCTATTATCTATTGTTGGCAACCTGTTGGGAAGATTATTGATGGCTCCTGGAAGGTGGAAAATGCTAACTGTGAACTCTTTTCCAACTGTGCAGTCCATTTTTAGAGGAGTACTTATCAATCATAGCACAGTGTTCACCTTTTT
>NW_015231919.1:0-743 GCF_001447785.1 Gekko japonicus | reverse complement strand
CACACACACACACACACACACTTCTCACACTCACATGAAAAATACAAAAATTAAAAAAAAGAGAGAAAAGAATGGATTTCTTCCCCTGCCCAGTGCTGTTTACCCTACCTGAAATGGCCCTGGGGGGGATGCTATTTGGTGTAACCCTTTAGTATACATGGAGCCTTGAATGAGCTGAACAGTGTTACCCCAAAGCCATTATAAACCGGGAAAACAGCATTGTCAGGGGAAGTGACAGCTCCTGCTTCTCAGGCACCATAGTTCCAATGCGAATTGGGTCTGTGCACCCCTGGAATTGAGTTCCAGGTATGAACTTGCAATATGCAGCTGATTGCACCAACCCAGGGGGTGAAAGTAACACAGTTATGTCTTAATGTACGGTGCACAGCTCACATTAAATACTAGGAACACCACATAATAAAGTTATTTCAGGCATGTGAAGTGCTTGCAACATACATTCTTATACAAATGCATTATAACATTAATACCGATATCAATGCATGCGAAGTGCTTGGAACCTACAATTTTATATAAATGCATAATAATGTGAATATTGCTATCAGTGCGCTTTGAGAAAAGTAACTCTGCATAGGATTACATTGTAAATCTGCTAGCCAGGACTGGTTCTCCAGCCAAGGCACCCAAACGACTACACTTGTGGAGGCGCAACAGGGAGGGTGCCAAGACCCTGCAGCTCACTCCCAGCCAACAGCCGCAAAGGAGGAGACTGGCATCCTCTCCTG
>NW_015231918.1:0-743 GCF_001447785.1 Gekko japonicus | reverse complement strand
TGAGCTGTAATTCCGGGGGATCCCTGGGTGACACCTGGAGGCTGACATTCTTACCCCCAGTGCAGGCCGGGATACCAGCCAGGTATCTGAAGGGAGAGCAACAGTGAAGAAAGCAGCATTTGCCCATGCTAAATCCTGCTCCGTTCCCAAGACACTCCTGGCACCGCTGATTTCTGTTCCCTTCATCAGCACTCGGGTTGCCCTGGCTTGGCATCAGGCACCCCCCGCGTGGGAGCTTTGCTGCCACCCTAAAATTGCCGAATACATCCGATTAAGCATTTACCTCTTTGCTGCTACCCTTTATCTCTCGGGGAATTTTTCGCAGACGTTGAGCACTTTATTTCGGGTATATTGATATATTGCACATTGCTGGATGAAGTTATCCTCCAGGCATAAAATGATGGACTTGCACTTTATAAAAACACTGCCATTTAATTATAACAGAACTGCAGTGCTTTAATTAATTGAGGTTGATGTTTAGATTTTGGATGTATTGAGACCGCTTGCCCGTCGGTTATATCTTGGAGGGAGATGCACAGCTAAGTGGTATCTTGGCTGGACACATCTTCAGTTGCCTCTTGGTCACTTTGCTCTGTTGGGTGAGACTGATAGCAAAACTGAGGCTCTGAGGAGGGTCTTGCCTGATCATGTCCAGCCCACATTGGCAGAGATACAGAGTAGGTGCTCACGAGCCACAAACTGATTGCCACTTCCTGCCTTTCCCTTTCTCCCCCAGCAGTCCT
>NW_015231917.1:0-743 GCF_001447785.1 Gekko japonicus | reverse complement strand
GGCTAGAGAGCCATGAAGGTTTCTGCCAATGAGAAACCTAACCAGCTGGAGCTGGAAGGGTGGCAGAGGGTGGCCATGGGGTTAGTGACATGTGGAGGCTGTCCTCCGGGGTCAGGAGGTTCCGGGGGCGGCGGAGGGAGAGGCTCTCCCTTCCAGAGCTTCAATTGGGAGGAGTGGAAGAACTTATTCCAGACTTCTCCATTTTTCCTTTGAATTTCAACTTTATAGACTGCTGCACTAACTCTCATTACAATGCGGGCAGGGCCTTCCCACTTGGCTGTGAGCGCATGTTGTTTGCGAGAGAACTTTCTATAGAGGACAAGTTGACCTGGGTCCCAAGTCTGTGGATTTCTTACCCACCCCAGTTTTTTATCCATTGCAAGTTGGCTGTGACCTAGCATGTTAGCGACTTGAAGGTGGATTTTAAAGACCTCTGCTACGAGTTCACGGACCCAGCCATCATTGGCGACCTTAGGCGCAAAATCCGAGGGGATTTCTGAGTCCAGCCAGAAGGCCTCTGGTAGCCTCATTTTCCTCCCGGTCATGACCAAATGGGGTGTGTGCCCATGTGAGGCTGTGGTTCCCCGAATGGCCATGAGGATGATTGGGAGCTTTATGTCCCAGTCTTTGCCCGTGGATTTGACCACTTTGCGCAAGGCCTCCTTTAAGGTGCGGTTTGCGCGCTCTATCATTCCTGAAGATTGTGGGTGTGCGGCGACATGGAACCTTTGTCGGATCCCTAG
>NW_015231916.1:0-743 GCF_001447785.1 Gekko japonicus | reverse complement strand
GTACACTTTGGATAGGAAAGAAGAGCGATTGGGAGATTGTGTCATTAATTTCCTTGTATTAGTGGGCAGCCTCGGAACTACTCTGTATGTGGGAGGGGGGGAAACACAAGCCATGCATGATCATTGCAGCTGTGTGCGTGCAGATTATGCTGGGCAGCTGGCGGCAATGATGTATTTGTCACATGACGTTGCCCTATATGGTGTGGAATTGGCTCGGTATGGAAGGGCAAGCCTACCACGCATGGGCGCTCTTGGGTGGGGCACCTGGATTTGAGGACTGGAAGGGGGGACCCAGGAGGCAGGATGGGTTAACACAGCCTCCCCGTGGGGCTTCCGGTTCTCCCCTTCCCACGACGCCACCCGACCATCGAACGTTGCCCAATGGGTGACTTGCTTGCTGGAGCCCTGCTCACCTCCCCCAACTAAGGCTGTCATCTGGGCAGGGGAGCCCCACACACATCCAGGCAGAGAGAGAAACTGGGCTGCCCTGTGAAGGCCAGTGGGGTTTTTCTTCTTACTTCTCTCCAGTCCCCTACACCCGGCAAAAGAAGAAAAGGTGCTCCCCCTAGCCAGTCCCTTTGGCTCACCCCCTAAAAAAAACACCTCGCCCTATTATAAAGTATGTGCATTTTTGCAAAGGGGGGGGCAGGAGATGGAACACTTCAACATTCTCGGGGTGGGGGGGAGTCTCTTCCTTAGAACTGAGGAATTTGATGACATGTCTAAAGTTTGGAAACGGCTTT
>NW_015231915.1:0-743 GCF_001447785.1 Gekko japonicus | reverse complement strand
TGTGTACATTTGAATCTCAGTTATACAGATTATACCATACCTCCTGTGTATCCCATTTTTAATGCAACAGCAAACTAATTTATTCAAACAGAGATTATCCAAACCTTTTAAATATTCTCGCTGACCCTTTAGATACACATAGCTGTACTTAGTTTGTAGTGCAGGAACGAAAGTGAGCCAAGTGTCAGAACTAATAGATTCTAGATCCAGAACTGCTTTCCTGTTAGAAAGGCTTGTTCTGCCCACCTAATCGTTGGCTTGATATCTAATTAGTGAGAAAAAATAGCAAACTTTGATGGACAAGTTTGCCAGATTTTTAAAGAATGTGAATTATGTTTCCAATTACTTCCTTTTAGGTTTACACATAGGGATATCAGCATCCTGTGTTCCTTATACACGGGCTGTGCCATTTCAGTATGGTGGTCATGCAACAGTTTATTTCAAAGCTTTGAGATATTCATCTACATAACACAAGAATGAACAAAAATATTCATGAATTTGAATTCTCTAATCAATTCAAAAGGCTGAGAAAAAAGGGGGGGGACATTTTCATCAGCATCAAAAGGCAAAAGAGATTTTTTTACTTAAGGGCTGCTATGACAGTGGCAAAATAGTGTGTCTGTTAAGAAAGCATTCCCTTCAATCAGAATAAGCCCTCAGAGACCCTTGATTGGCTAGAATTACCCATGTGACCAGTTGACAAAAACACTGCCTTCATTCTAAATCAGCTTTGTTTGCCTCAG
>NW_015231914.1:0-743 GCF_001447785.1 Gekko japonicus | reverse complement strand
CCTGACTTACATACAGAGAGGCAAACTTGCACATGAGGATTACAAATTGAACAGAAATGCCACTCCCCATACTGCCCCCTGTGTCTCCTAACTGTTGGTAGGGAATTTTTCAACGCTGCAGCTGTATTAATCCACAGAGGTCATATAGCCACACCAGTTTAGAAGTTCAACAATTTTTACTGGATATTCAAATCATGCAAGTTACATTTGTCAAATAAGAAGGAATGATAGACTGGTTGTCCACAAGAAGAATTGTATATTACAAACATGACAGAAACAATTAATTTGCTTAATTCAAATTAAGAAAATTAGATATATTACAGTAAAATTTAACAAATGAATATAATAATTGACACTTCAAAAATTGTAATTTCAGCTAGCAACTAGTAGCTTAAGCAAAAATAAATGCCAATTTAAAAATGCAGGAATTTTGGGCCTACTTTGCTCTAAATGCTGCAGATTATAGTCTAGCATTTCTGCACACAGCTGTGGTTTTGCTTTCAGGCCCATTACCCATTTAAGTCAAATAAGTAGTGTTTAGAATGCAACACAGACTGACCCTCTCTATAGGGTCAAGTAATAATTTTTAGGAGAATGCTTATGCCCAGAAGCATACCAGCTTTGCCTCATTTATCAGAAGTAGCAGAGATGGTTCTGCAAAGCTACATCACTCACCAAAGCGCAGAACTTTCCTGTGACCCAAAGAGACTTCCTCTGGCGGAAGAGGCTGTTCCTCCAGTGGA
>NW_015231913.1:0-744 GCF_001447785.1 Gekko japonicus | reverse complement strand
TAACTGTCGCTTCTTGACCCTTATACAGAAAGGCGTAGTCTCCACTAACTTCTCTTCCCGAGACAGAAAAGGGCAACATGAGAGGAATGGTCACGGCTTTGACATTGAGGATTAGTTTATTGCCATTTCTCTCTAACTTTTATGAGCCGAGTTTGGGGTATCAGCTAGAACAACAGGCCTGCAAGACCCCATTACTTATTCTTCCATCACGAGAGCATAAATTTTGGCAGTGATCGGTCTCAGCCTCCCCGCAACAAGACATCAATAACAAAAAAAATATATGATGTCAAGGAGAAGAACGATTGGACCAGGGTCTGGCTTCTCCTTATTACCTGGCGCTGTTATATCATCTTTCTGCTGAATTATCTGTGTGTCCAAGAGGTGAAGCCAAGGGCAGTTTATCTAAATTATTTTTTTATTATTAAGGAAAATAAAATATACATTTTGGGAATCGCAATACTGACATTGTAGAAACCTCCTGCCCGCCACAGACAGAAGGGAGAGATGTCTACCACAGGCCCCACTATAAGACGGGAGATTTTTCCAGAATTTGCTGTGACATCCCACTTCCTGATTGGAGGAGCTGGATTAGGGGAAACAGAATCGTGAGTCTTTTAGACCTGCCAAAATCAAAGGGCCAAAGGAGTGGGAGAAAGTTGCATTCTGCTCCCTCCGAGTAGAGAAGAAAGGAGTTCAGCAGTAGATTGAGCCTGGCCATCAAAAGGGAATTCAATTAGATAAGCA
>NW_015231912.1:0-743 GCF_001447785.1 Gekko japonicus | reverse complement strand
GAAAAATTAAAGTAGTAGTTTGTGGATTTAAAAAAAATGAAAGGCTTTAATATCGGAACTCATAAAATGGCACTATTAACATTCTCGATAAATACGGTAAGTTTATACCAGCAGAGATAAAAACAATTGAAAACAGGAGAAGCAAGGATTCAGTATTAGCAATGGGTCAGCAGAGGTAAAACACCATAAAATCGAGGTAGTACATAAAGCTTCGGGAAAGTGGGCACTTCGGTTTTACAGGAGCTTTAACAGAATACAGATGCATCATAGAAGCCCCCGCCTCACCATTTATGGTACAGTTCTGGTTCCACACTACGCGCCCATCTGGTAGCGCTGTCTGGTTGTGAGGGAACCGCAGAGCGATGCTGAATGTGGCCTTGGCACCTGTTATGGTCGGGGCATCATTGCTGATGTCAAATGATACATGACCTCCTAGAAAGGAAAAAAAGGGGTGTGTGTAAAAATGCCAGCGTCCCATCACCGTTAAGCCCTCTGAGGTTCAACCCACAGCTTCCCCTTCTCGTGGGGAATCACTGCCTTCTGTTCATAACAAGCCCGCACCTCGCCAGCAGTTCCTTTGCCTTGGGTCTCCCTCTCTCCACCTGGGGTACAGTCGGGAATTCCAAGTCTTGTAGGCGGAGCGCTTGTGGCTCCCGTTTTCTCCCCATCGGTTGTTCCTGCTGTTGGCCGCTAAAGGGAAGAGAGAGTCTCATAACCGTCAGTGTTTCACAGGCAAAGATGGA
>NW_015231911.1:0-743 GCF_001447785.1 Gekko japonicus | reverse complement strand
ATTTATATTTCAACTTGGTTTTCATTGTTTGAACGATGTGTTTTTGTTTGGATTTCATGGTTTTTTAAGATGCGTTTTTATAACGTATGTGTTTTGAATCTGTGAGCTGCCTCGATGGTGTCCTGATGACAACAGAGAAGTGGGGTATAAGTTCTGTAAAGAAAATAAATAGCAACAAACGGGAGCCCACAAGACTCTCAGGGGGAGGGAAGTCCCATCCCCCCCTTACCTGTCAAGCCTCAGTGTGGCTCCATTCCAATCACACCCATCCTCACTGCAGAGCCTGGTGGGACTCCCATATGCCGACGCAGCCGGGCCCGGAATGGCTCCAAGACACTGCCCCCACTGAGCCCAGAGCAGCTCCCCACCACTGCCACAGACAGGCCCGGAACAGCTCCATGTCTCCACCACCACCACCACCGCAGCCAGGCCCAGAGTGGCTCCAGGACACCACTGCTGCAGAGCCTAGAATGTCTCCAAGATACTGACATTGTGGTGGCCAGGCCCAGAGCGGCTCCAGGCGACCGCCATGCCTCCAGGACAGAGGAGTTAAGTCCATTGTCTTCCACAGACAACAGTTTTGTTTTAGGGGAGTTTAACCTCTTGGATTTATTCATTTATTTATTTTAGTTCCAGATTTTTCTGGTAACCTGGGGGTGCCCCAAATACAGAGCTATTTGTTTTCTTTCTGTCTGGCCCCGACACCAGGTTTCGATCTCCTCAAAGGGAGCCACACTTTGCTA
>NW_015231910.1:0-743 GCF_001447785.1 Gekko japonicus | reverse complement strand
ATGGGCTTCTCTTATGTTCTTATTTGGAGAGTGATCGCTTAGCCCCATTTAGCTTTGATTTCTTTGTCCAAAATATGTACATTTTTGGCATCTAAAGAAGGGCTTTTAATTGATCCATTTTTATTTCAGTTTTTACTCTACTTTGAAATTCTGTGAAATGAGTTCTAAGGAATTAATGTTTAATTGTTCTGTCTTTAATTGGGAGCTCTGCTGAGCATTTTAAAAGTAGTGTTATATCAGTGACCTAAATGAATTGTAAACAATATTTTTTAAAAGAACAAAATACACTCTTACATGTAAAGAACTGATACAGAGACACAGGACTGCGGAGTAGAGTTATACCAGGCTTCAGCTGGGAACCTCTGGGAGTAAATACAGGGTGAGGGGAAGCACTCTGGAGTCTTGCTGGCATGCTTACATCACTTCTGGTAGAAAATGAAAGTGACATGGTGGACACTCTAGCATTTTGCAAAACCTTTATGGTTTTACCTAGAACCAGGCAGGAGTACTGGTCTTCATGTTGCAGAGAGCAAACAGGAGGTATAGCATATTCAAAGAAGGTGGAGGCAATCACAGTTACCAGTTTATCAAATGAAAAGAACAAATATACCTTCAGTTGTAACTTTCTGATGGCCATTAAGGCTTTGTTTGCCCATGGCAAAAAAACAAAGTTAGAAGCATGTCTTTCAGAGGATTTCCAAAATTAATGCTTATTACCTGATATGCACCATGTATAGTGTTTC
>NW_015231909.1:0-743 GCF_001447785.1 Gekko japonicus | reverse complement strand
ACTCCCAACTCCAAATCATTAATGCATGATGGAAATTGATTCCAGGTTGGCATTCTCCATCTTTTCGTGGGAGACCTATAAGGCATTGTGTCCTAGGGGAGACCCTGAACTGGAACATTTTGAAACCCGACTTACCGTTTTCCTGGGAAGCAGGGTGCCAATTTGGGGAATAGGCACATTTGCGGTAAAATATTGGGACTTCAATGGTTTTTTTACACCTAGTGGTGGTCTACAGGCACTGTGGAAGCCTATTGGGACTGAAGTGGTTGGAGAAGCTAAGTATCCATGTCACAGGGACATAACAAATACAAGAGTAATTTTTGAAGGAGGCCTGGGACTATATATGGGCCCCCAATTTCGCTGGCCCTAGACCCCACAGTGGCTGCTATCCAATTGAAACTCTGATATATCACTTTTACTCTGAAGCCTAAAATGGATGCTGAACTGGATCGTTTAATTGTCCAAGGGATTCTGGAGCCAGTTCCCCATGCTCAGTGGGAGACTGCAATTGTGACCCCAATTAAGACAAATGGAGATGTCTGCATTTGCATGGACTATAAGTGCACCATTAACAAGGCCCAGCAGCAACATGTATTCCCAGTCCCAGTAGTCAGCCACCTCTAGGTGCCACTTGCTGGGGGGAGGATTTTTGCAAAGCTGGACTTGGCTAAGACATATCAACAGCTGCTGATGGATGAGGCGATGACTGACACCCAGACCATAGTGATGCATGGGGGGCATTT
>NW_015231908.1:0-743 GCF_001447785.1 Gekko japonicus | reverse complement strand
TTAGGACATCCTTCCCTTTTGTACTGAGAGAGGTCTCGGCTGATTTTTGTTAAGCGGTTAGTTTTCCTATAGAGGTTTATTTACACAAGCAGCTATCCTGGATTAACAGCTCTGTAACTTCCGTTTTGTTCATTTATTGAAGGAGTGGATTAGAAGCCAAAGTGATTTGAAAAAGAGGGGGAAAGCTTTTGTAAAATCAAGGGCTCTCTTATATCCCAGATTAAGGTATATAGTATCATCTAAGCAGAATGGGTATACAGTGTTTCCTGCAAACTTACATGGACAGAGGTGATTGTCTCGGGGTCATTTGACTCCTTGAGCACATAAACAAGCTCTTATAAGAAATGCATGGGTTCATATACCCTTACTTGTATATTGGTCTTTCATGCTTATATATATAAAAGTGTGTTTGAAATCTGCACTGTCTTGTTGCTGTCTTTGAATGCATAAATGAAACAGCTGGATAAGGGAAAGCAGGACTGCTGTCAGCAAAGATCAAGAAAATAAAATGTAATTCTTTGGGGACAAGCAGCAATGCAGAGACCCTCAAACAGGAATACCGTGGACGTATGCCAGAAGCAAGACAATGGATCCAAAGGCGGGGGTGGGGGGGACAACGACGACTCCCAGTCAATGTACTGCATGAGAATACTGCAAAGAAATAGAGACGTTTTGGTAACTCATCAGACACATGGACACATGTAGATAGGCAGCTGTACAGTATTAGGTCTAGAGTACATTAT
>NW_015231907.1:0-743 GCF_001447785.1 Gekko japonicus | reverse complement strand
ATGTCAGATTCACCTTTTCTCACCAGAGTCGAATTGGAAGGAGACAGATTGAGGGCAGAGAATCATACAGAGATGCTGTGGGCATCTTCCTTCATTGCTGTGCATAATGGGCTCATTGAATGTTTTAATTATTTTAACTTCTCTACAGCAACTCTTTAATCATTCTTTTGCAGCCAGTGTTTTGTGAATTACTTCGTTAGGCAGCTTTCTAAATAAATGATTATTATAAAGTATATATTCTTCTTGATTGAAACCCTTAAATTTTCTTTATGAGTTTTTATGGAATAATTAGCCTACAAATCACTTGACAAGTGCAGGAAGAAAATTTAGATGCTGTGCCACCTATTCATTTCTTGGAAGTCTCTCTTCTTTTCTCTCTTCTGTGCCTTTCATTTGCTGCTATTAGCCAAAAAATGACCTTATAATGTTGTAGAGGACTGTGTTCTGCCTGCCTTAAATGATGTCTCAAAAGCCAGTGGAAGCATAATACCGATACCGTATGGTTTGTGTTGAGGAAATACTCATGGCCTTCTGAACAAATTGTTCTGGAAAGTTCCAAATTTAAAGTCCGTTGTGACTCAGTAGAGAGGCCAGGTCTCCATCTACAATCCATTTAATCTCCCATGCATGGATAAATAAATAATAAAATATGTTTGTCTTGCAATGATAATAAAGTGCTGTCAAATTGTGACCATCTTATGGCTACCTCATATGGGGTTTTCAAAGCAAAAGACCAACAGAGG
>NW_015231906.1:0-743 GCF_001447785.1 Gekko japonicus | reverse complement strand
AAGATGTGGGATTCAAGGTTCATAGATGAATCTGTGATCTTGCGGTGGCTGCTGCTCTGTTCTTTCTCCCTCCCTGGGGTCTGGCTGATGTGAGCAGGCAGAGTTGCTGGTGGAAATTAAATCCTGCCTAAGATATCCATACATGTACCCTGACATTAGGGGGCATCATTATTGCTGCTGTGGATTAATTTATATTATATACATATATGTATAGTGCACACTGATACACATGGCCCTTTGTTGTGGAAACAAAAGAAGCTTCTGCCTGTGCCCATTTAAGATTATAATTTTGGAGCAGGAGGGGAGAGGGCAGCAAAGTGAGGGGGTGGAAGGCAGTACAAATAAAAGAAGGGGTAGTAAAGGGTGAGAGTTCTGGATCTACGGAATTTTTTGTTCCCAATCAGCGAAATTTTCTTCTGTTCTACCCTGGTGGCTGGAATTCCAGGTGCCATGTCTGCAACAATGCTGAGTGACCATTTGTGAACACTTGTCATAACTGAAGAATTGCAGATGGACCCCCTCCCCCACGTACCCCTTTAGTTTTGGAACGGGCTTTGCTTTGAGGTTGAGGCAACTAAACAGGCCTTATCTATCAGACCTCGTCTTCATACTTCTGTGTTGTTTTTCCTTCCCAGGGTTTGGATGACCAGGCTCTGAAGAACCCACGAGCTGAATCCAGGGTCTGATCTACTGATGTATAACAGAGGAGAGAAATGAAGGGGTGAGAGCAAGAGGCTAAGATG
>NW_015231905.1:0-743 GCF_001447785.1 Gekko japonicus | reverse complement strand
TAATTTGAGAAGTTGTTATTAACAGATGAAAATGTTTTTCCTCGAGTATATATACTGTTTTATTGAATATGATGCTGAAGTCTGATCAAAACTTCTGCAAAAGGGGGCAAAAACCTTAAGCAATGACTTAGATGACTTAAAATGGATATTTATCTTCACCGATGATACTACCTTTACAGTTTGTCTCTCCTTTACAGAAAAATCTGCTGAAAATGATTCCCTGAGATCTGTAAGACTGAAATCAGCAAGTGCTGATTCTGTGGAGAAAATGAGGCAGATTTATTTCATATGTGATGGACACGTACGCATGCCTCCAGCTATTGGAAACAAGTTGTGGAAATTATAGCAGCTGGGTTGAGAAAAGAGATACCCACCAAGCCAGAGACACTGCAGATAAATTATCTACTAGATATCCCTAGTGGTGACCTGCAAATAGTTGCCTTACGTATGAGCACTGCTGCCAGGGTCATCTTTGCAAGGCAATTGCGGGGGTTGGGGGGCACTCCTAAATTATGGATGTTGAAAATAAAGGGGAGCAATGCCCTCATGAAGTTAACAGCATACCAGAAAAGCAAATATCCATTTGGATTAGACCTACTATGCCCAGGGGCTATACAGAGAAAGCAAATGCCAACAGAATAGATTGAATTAATGCCATAATTGCTCTATGCTGATAAAGGATGTTTGTGTCCATGGTTCTAAAGGGAGAAGGGGTGGTTATGTATTTTATGTATCTTTGTATT
>NW_015231904.1:0-744 GCF_001447785.1 Gekko japonicus | reverse complement strand
TAAAGATATTGCATGAATGCCTATGAGGTACTGGGCGAGGAGGGGTCGGGGTGCAGAGGAGGCTGGATTACAAATAAGAGCATCCCCAAACAGTTTCAAAGCTACATAACTTGAAAGAAACCACACAAATGTGTGTGATAGAGAACAGAAGGCACAGAGAAAAGCAGTACCAGTAGCAAAAACAAGAATGGCACAAAGGCGGCAGTCATATGTTATGTTTTGCCAAAACCAAACCGTTCCAGTGGCAGATGTCTGGACTTTTCCTGGGGCTGTGTGCTTTTTCCCAGAACTGCATGGAAAATTGTGTTGACTTCAATCAAACTGCGCCATATTGAGAAATACATTGAGGCAGATCTGTGGATTAGAGTTTAAGCCAAACCAGATCTAGGGATTTCTTTCTGTAGTGAGTCTGCCTGAATGCAAAGATGGCAAACAAATAAAAAATAAAAACCTCACCTCCTAGAAATGACTGGTGTAACTCCAGTGGGCCACAACAAGGCGCAGCTCCAGGAACGTGGAGGAGCCACCACCACAAGAGCACACACAATTACGCTAAACCTCACTGCCAATGGAAAGGCTTCTGGAGCAGAAGCACTGAACTTGGGTTGTTGGCAGAATGTTCACAACCTGTGGATTCTCGACAATAAAGCATTTTCTTGTTTGAAAACAAGTTGATGGGCAGGATCCAGCCTATCTCCAATCAATCTTGCCCAGTGTTCCTCCTTACTACAGCCCCCCCCCCCC
>NW_015231903.1:0-744 GCF_001447785.1 Gekko japonicus | reverse complement strand
TGGAGGGGAGAAAGGGGAATCCAAACAAAACACACAAATGAGCTTTCTGATCGGTTTGGACACGGATAGGTGTAGTAGTAATTAATTGACAGTTATCTAATTAGCATTCCACCTAAATATCTCCACAATGTGGGTTTTCTCATATCTTCATATTATATATGTATACAAGTATATGAGTGCTGTATATCTATGCAACTTCCATTCTCCAAAGATGTGGTATCCCAGTTTATTTTCTTTTATGCAATTATGTAAAAACAACATGGACAAATTATAATTCCACTTTGGCCACCCTTGCCATTGGGATAAAATTCTTTTCTGTCCCACACGATGTCAATGAAAAGTCACCATCTGAACCATTCTGCCTTTCCCCCAACAGTCATGAATTTCTGCCCTAACATTTAAAGGGCTGGTTCAAATATGACATGGTGACAAACCCAGATTTGCAACCAAACAAATAATACAGTCCCACAATCTCTCTCAGGTAAGAGACGGTTTGAAAACCAAAGCTTGTTGTATTTTTATATATACACACATAACATTGTAGTGTACATCTATAAAAGATTAGGGATGCTTGAACACCCACCAGTCTGGCTCATGTTTTGTTCATTGGTCACAGTGAACTGAGCTTCATTGACCATTTGGCTATTTGTGAGGCAATTTCAGTTTGTTGGGTTACTTTTTGTGCATTTGAATAGTACAGAGCCACTGACAGTGCTTCACACCTGCACTTTCTCACACAACCTG
>NW_015231902.1:0-744 GCF_001447785.1 Gekko japonicus | reverse complement strand
AGAGCAACAGCTTCCGTAACTGACACCAGTTGTGTCTCCCCATTTTTCATTTTTTATATTTTATTAATAAGCTATAAGAAGGAAGCATTAAACCCTGTGCAATTGTCACCGGGGCCTCGGACAGATGGGAGTCCTGGATCATTAAACTACAAACCAGTTAATGACTCCCGACACTGGCTCATTTCTCCTCGATAATTGCTTAAATGCTTAAATGCTTTGTGGTTGAAATGATAGGAACAAGAACCATAAGATGTTATAAGCAGAGATTCCAAGACTTCTCAGGGAGGGTGATGGGTGCAGAGATGACTGACGCCTTCCAGAGTATTTTATTATCCTTGGCATATTATGGTAGATCAATGAAGTATGTGGATGATTGGTTCAAATTGTATATGGAATTGCCAATGCTTTGGTGGCAAACAGAAAACCTGAGGACTCCCTTCTTATTTTCTTTTTTAAAAGGTCACCAAATTTCAAGTCTCTTAATAATAAATTAATGAATTAAGTAAAAAACAGTTCTGCCAGCAGTTGATGCTATGATTTTCCATGGGAAAAGATCATGAAAAAAGAACAGCTTGATAGCAGTGATGACAAAGATAGGACTTTCCCCTGTTAGACCTCTCAGTTTGCCCTAGAAAAAGAAGGGAACCACCATTTCTATAAGGAATTAACAAAGTGCAATTTAGGGGCAAAGCCTGGGGAGGCTTGAGCCTGGGGAGAGAAGACACCTGACCAGAGTATACTGCC
>NW_015231901.1:0-744 GCF_001447785.1 Gekko japonicus | reverse complement strand
ACATGTTTGACACCCCTGCCATAGAGTGTGCCCTTCAAAGCTTCCAGTTTCTCTGGAGATCAGTTGTAATACTGGGATAACACCAGACCCCATCTCGAGTTTGGCAACCATACGTGGTGTTCACAGCAGCACTTTTTTCTTTAAGGAAGCAACAAGAAATGGGTGAGTCTCCTCTGTCTGTTTCACCAGAGAGGAGAACAAGCCATAGGGTAGGCCATAAGCAATCTCAGTTGCAGGGCACTATGGGTAGGCAGGTGGGCAAGATCGTTCGCCAGGCAGAAGGGGGTCTGGAGACATGTACAGCACACAACTTGTCAGTTATAATAACTACACTGAACTGGGGGGAGGTTTCCTCAGTGATACAGTGCTTTAAATGTGCATGTGATTTCACCTGGAGGTAAAATGAATAAAAGAGCAAAACAAACTGGCTGGGGTAATCCATACTCTGTGTTTATTGTCCAGATGGAATGAACTGCAAATACGTTGTTAACCTTAAACAAATTAATGAGGCTGCAAAGCTACTCTCATTTCAAGGAGACCAGCAGTTTATGACACATGAACGTTGGCAGGGAGGTGAAAGCCAGAAAATGTCTCTACATCAGGGTTACTAATATGTCTTTATAAAAGTGCCTTTAAAACAAGGAATGGTAGACATGATAAAATTATGTTTTGAAATTAGTCTTGCAACCTAATAATTTAAATGATTTTTTAATATTTTTTATAAACAAGATAGTTAAGAACACC
>NW_015231900.1:0-744 GCF_001447785.1 Gekko japonicus | reverse complement strand
AAAAATCCAAATAATAAATAAATAAAATAAGGTCCCCTATCTCCCAAGAGTAGTATTTCGTGGAGGTCAGTGCGCTGTAGCAGGAGGGGGAGGAAGGAAAGTTCCATTTTGCCAATGGAAAATTGTCTGGATCCAAAATAGCATGCCAGGACTGAAAAACATACTTATGAATTCTTTGACCTGATAATGTGGAAGATCTTAAAAACTTTCTTATGGCACTTTAAGTGCTAATTTAGGATTTCTCAGACGAGACAACTGAAAACATTGTCCTTCCTGCCTTGTATCTGTTTCTCCATGCTGTCTCATTTCTATGCCATTATGTCATTAGGGATTTGTGGACTGTGAGTTATTTGCGTAAACATTTTTTTCTTTTCTGCCTTTGACATACTCACCAGAATCAGGATTCACAACCTAAAGTAGTACACATTTTGTTTTTATGTTAAAGCAGCCATGGGGGGGGGGTGTATTTGAACATTAGTGATGGGAGAACAGGGTGTTTCACCTTTGCATTGTCTTGATCTAAATCACCCTCACCCCCACCCCCAGTGCTACTCGAGCCATCAAACAAGATCTAGCTGAACTGAATTCCCTTTGGCAGAAGACCTCTGATCAGCAGTGCACCCTCACCACCCTTTGGCAGAAGACTTTCTCTGATCTCTGCATCCTCACCACCCATCATCCCAAACTGATTTGGGGAGAAGGTCGCTCAGAATGAGCTGCCTCATGGCATTTCACTGTGATTGA
>NW_015231899.1:0-744 GCF_001447785.1 Gekko japonicus | reverse complement strand
ACCAGTGGGGCAAGAACATTAGAAGCCCTTTGAATATCTGAGCAATCCAAATGGTAGAGGTTTGTCATGTGTCCTACTCTGTGAGAAATCCCAGTGTAGACATACTCAAATTAAATTTCTTGTCACTCAGTCTGAGACACTATTCTCTATCATTCCCAGCCCACATCTAAGCAGGGAGGAAAGCTCTTGAAGCTCCTGCAACAATCCAAAAGTAGAAACCCAACTTCCCTTGGATTTGGGGAGCTAATAGAAAAGAAGTTATTCAATCTCGTGTGGCCTTATCCCTTGCATGATTGCGTGAGTGACCGCATGTAGTCCATGTGTCCCAGAAACTGCTGGGTGAATGGAGTCCTGCGTGGGCAGATGGCCCGCTGGACAGCTGGGAATCATCACTTGGCCTGTGTGTCGAAGCCGCATCCCCGCTGAGATGCCCTGAGCAGTGCCTGTGGTCAGCCGCCTGACAGTTTAGGGAACACATCCAAAATCAACTAAACAAATCATTTGGAAAAGGGCTAATGGTTTGGAAGGAGCAAGGTGGAAGGTTTCCAAGCAATGCCGTCATAGAGAGAAGGTAGGAGGAGTTTGGGGCTAGAAAGGCAAGTAGGAAAATGAAAGGCCAGTGGTTGCAAGATACCAAAATACAAGAATAAAGACTCGAGCGGTGTTTAACACTGATGAAAAGCACTTTATTGCTCATGTCAAAGAGATCCTAATTTAGCCCTTTCTTACACACCCAGGGAAATG
>NW_015231898.1:0-744 GCF_001447785.1 Gekko japonicus | reverse complement strand
GGTGATGTCTCTACTTTTTATTATGCTCTTTACCAAAGAGCAAATGACTATTGTGTGTTTTCTTTTATATAATTATATTCTGGACCAAATTCAGAATTGCACTGGGCCAGAAGTGTTTGCGTGTTAATGCTCCCATGACAATAGAATAGTGACTACTCAGTTAATAAGCTATTCTTCATATATGCAGGAAGGCAAGCTGAGAACTGACCTTTAAAGAAAATGTTATGCATTAGGTCTGTAAAAAGTAGGAATGTACACTTATACGTAAGCTGCTGAAATAACTGAGCACCTCCCCTCCCCTCAGTTCTGGTATTGTAACATCTCTGATTACTGAAAAGAATGATAATCAGTAATCACTTCTGGAATGTCTGTTGCACTTTCTAGGAAGTGTGCTGTCTGCTTTTCACAAGTCATGAAGTAGCAACAGAAGGAGGAGAAAGACTCCATCCTCTTATCTGGCTTGTCGGCCACAATCCCATTAAAACAATTACTTCAATATATGCGAGTACCGAAGTCTGTGGTGATGTAAAGGCTATTAGGATGAAACCCTGGTGAGTGCACCACCCTGTCACACCACCTCACTTTCCCAGACATTTTGGTTATGTTTTGTGATATATTGAATTGTTTTGAATAATTTTATGATGTTATAGTAAGGGCAAAGGAACCAGCCCTGTAGCAGAGCCCTTGAATTATATCCAGACTCAGTTTCTGGCATTTCCGGTATGAGGACTGGCAGAGTCCTCT
>NW_015231897.1:0-744 GCF_001447785.1 Gekko japonicus | reverse complement strand
CTAGGTTGGCCCCACCCGAATTATTTGTTTCCCACTTTCCCACTCACGTCACCAATCTCGTTCAGAAACTGCCGGACAGAGAGTTCCTACCAAGTAAGGCTGGCCAGAATTTCGTACTTGGGATTCTGTCTGATGAAGGGAAAACAAACAAACAAACAGGTCTTTGGCTCACCCAGAAAGCACTCCCAGGACAAGGTTGAGAACAAAGAATGATCCGATGATGATGAGGGGTATGAAGTACAGCCAGTTCCAGGTGGCTCCTAAGGCATCGTTGGTCTGAAACAAAGGAATTAAGCAAAGAGTCAGCAATGCATTCAGCCACGCCGGCGCACTCCGGTCCCAGTTTTGACAGGCCTCCGCCCTAGATGCCAGTGCAATTGCTGCTGTGCGTCCCCTAGCACTGTCCTGTGTCAACTAATCCCACGTTTCCTTCCAGCAAATGGCCTGTTGCTCTCTCCTGGGCCATTTGCACAGGGGATCTGGAACTGAACAAACTCGCAAAAGCAGTCACGTGCAAGAACCAAGGTGATATAAGGCGAAGGATGTTTTCGTGCACAAGGATTAAGGAGGACGTTGCTCCAAACTGTTTAGGAATGCAAATTAAAAGCATGCACTGGCCAAAAGTCTTGGCATGTCTCCTTCATTTCCCTCCTTCACGAGCAATTCAGATACAAAAGATATCAAATCTGTCCGGCCCCTGGTTTAGGGTTGCCAAGTCTGATGTTCGCCACAGCGGGGGACTCC
>NW_015231896.1:0-744 GCF_001447785.1 Gekko japonicus | reverse complement strand
AAAAAAATAATAATTAAAATGATGTGCCCCTAGTACCTGTAGGGCCCCTAGGCTTCAGCCTAATCACCCTTATGGATAATACAGCCCTGGCAGTACCATAAAGATATAAATCTTTAAGTACTCCCCACATACACGTCAAAAACTCACTAACATGGGAGCACATAGAGAGAAAAGGTTTAGCTGATTACCTGCAGGGCTTCTCTTTTTACATGTGGGAGCTTCAGATATGTGAATTCCCCTCCAGAAGTTTGAGATGGTACCATCCAGGAAGACCTCTGCTTCCCGGTGCATATTGGGATAAGCCTCAAAATGCAAAATCCATAAACCTATGAATGAGAAAGTAAAACATTTGTTTTGCTTTTTGAACAGTATTCCTGTTAAAGAAATGATCCTCCATCAATCTGCCCATTCAGTCACAGTATCTTCAAAGGCAGAGCCCTTCCACTTTCAGAGATTTAGCAAGTGGTAACCCGAGATAGGGTCTTTTCTCTCTTTTACACAATGTCCTCTCCAGAGATGCTTGCCCAGGGCCTATTCTATTGAGTTTGAAGCATCCAGTTAGAATGCCGGTTAGAATTCATGCTGGCTCTTTCATGAACAATAAGCCTGCTGTTGTAGGTGACAACTGAGGTTTTATTGGTTTTAGACTCTTCTACTGAACACTGATTTATTAGTAAATGTTCTAGATGGTGTGGAAGACACCTGGGAAATTCTATTCCAAAAGTTGGTATTTGAATGAATGGA
>NW_015231895.1:0-744 GCF_001447785.1 Gekko japonicus | reverse complement strand
GGAAGACAGGAATATCTGATTCCTGACTGCTAAGAATGGAGAGCCAAGACCTGGTTCGTCGCACGCCGGAGAATGAGGGGGCAGAAAGGAAGGTGCCAGCTTAGACGGCAGGGAAAGGGATTCCCGGCCTGGAAGGTTTCTCCACAGAACCACCACTGAGCAAACCAAAGACTATCACAGCTGTGGCAGACGAGAGTCTTTCCCCCGTCTCTTTGCCCGCCCTGCCGGTTTTCTATTTTGCACGGCAGCCTCTGTCCGCTGGGTGGTGGCGACCTCGTCACCCACACGTACAGCAGAGGAGACAATCCCCCCTTTCAAGCTGAAATGGAAACATTACCTTCACGGCAAGATTGGATTTCAAAAACAGGCAAATTGCTGTAACTCACCTTGATAACTGCTAAGACCAAGATAAAAACAGTTTCCTCTTGCTTAATAACCATTTTGGCAAACGCACTTCCAGGCCTCAAAGCGTGGAACAAAAGGCAGGCTTTGCTGGAGTACAAAAAGCACACGTACCGCGAGGGCCGGTTCGAGGTATTTTGACACCCTGAACGAGAACGCTCATCCCCTTCCTCGGCCTGCACTGCCGCTGGCTGGGGCCAAGGCAGGCCCCGGAGGAAACGACTTGTCTTGGCACCGGTGGTGGTGAGAATCTTGAGAGGGAAGAGGGTGCCATTCAGCTTTTGTGCAACCGATGGCAGGGAGAGAGCTCAGCGCCCAGGGCCGGCCCGTTATTGTTAAATT
>NW_015231894.1:0-744 GCF_001447785.1 Gekko japonicus | reverse complement strand
AATCCCCTTCGGGGGGCACAAAAAAAGGGGAAAAAATGCAAAACTTACTGCAACAGAGGGCATTTGAACTTTCATGAGATTTTAAAGGATTCTTTCATGCATTTTCCCCATTGACCCTGATTTCCAAAATTCTTTGCAAGATCACCATGAACTATTCCAGCTACATTCTGATTGCCCATAGTGGCCCTGCAAACCCTATTTCACAGATAACAAGGACAGCGTTGGGGGCTACTCCTCCATCATAGCGTTCTTAGAACTCACTAAACAGTCTAAGAGGAGTCCAGCTGAGTTAGAAGTGATTTTCCTAAATGCCAAAAAACAAACAAAACCCCCCAAACTGCAAAATATGTGAACAATTGACTCATTTCAACTGGTACGCTTGGCAGCATAATCTTTACCAATTTTCCAGTCCCTCTTTGTTTCAGACTGTGATTTACACTGGTTTATTTGTTTCATCATTACATATACACATGGAAGTAATTTCTACATTTCACCCTGTTTTCTCTTTTCATCTGGTGAAGCTGTTCTTCAAGGCCTTCACAATTTGTACCTCTCCATCAAGCCACCAATGTCCACTTGGAATTTATCCTTGGCTCATCTTCTGTCTTCCTGTGCAGCCCCACATTGCAATTGTGCTTGTGCAGGTCAGCCGTGGACATTTTATTTCTAGCTAAAGGCTCCAAAATGGGGGCACCTCACCCCTTTTTGAGCTGGCGCATGCATGGGATTTCCTGCCATTGTGTC
>NW_015231893.1:0-744 GCF_001447785.1 Gekko japonicus | reverse complement strand
GTAACACTTTTTTCCTTCTTGGGACTTAAGCAAAGTTATTCGAGCATTACATTAGGCTTTGGTTGAACCCCTCAAATCAGTACCACTCTGTATCCTATCATTTAAGGTAGCCTTCCTGATGGCTGTCACATCAGCAAAACAAATCTCAGAACTTTCCATACTTCCTGTAAGGCATGAGTCCTTCCAAAGAGACTCTGTGATCCTCTTTCGTACCAAAGGTAAACCACGCTTTCATAAGGACCAAGATGTCCTCCTACCATCTTTCTGCCCTTGTGCGGTATGCCCCAAGCACAAGGAATGGCACAACGTGAATGTACGGTGGACACTAAGGACTTACATAGAGTGCATAGAGTCCTCCTAAACTACAAACTGTGTGTCTCTTTCAACTCAGTTTCCATTGGGATGAAGGTATCCAGCTTCACGAGCTGGATCTTAGCCTGTGATGTACAGCACTTACCTATTCCCAATGGTGTCACAAACACTCCACCAGGGCAACAGCCATCTCAGCTGCGTTTTCCACCAATTCTCCTATTGCAGAAATCTCCCAGGCAGCAATGTGGACATTAGCCTCGATCTTCTTCAAGGCACTATAAACTGAACACAAATAGGTCTTTGTAATTTTCCCACTCTGGATAACACCTCTTTTGAACATTCCATTTCAGGATACCATCTTCTACTGATGGAGAACGAAACATTGGGCTTACCGTGAAGGTTCTTTTCATCAGTGGAATGGAAGGTATCCCT
>NW_015231892.1:0-744 GCF_001447785.1 Gekko japonicus | reverse complement strand
GGGATTGAACCTGGGACTCTCGGCATGCCTAGCAGATGCTCTAACACTGAGCCAAAAAAGTACCGGATAAATTCTCAATAGGGTCGAAGCGAATTCATTCCACAGAATTCTCTACAGTGTACAAATACCTCCAGTTGCTTGGGTATTTGATGAATGTTTGCTAGCTGTATTTGACATCCTAATTAATAACATCTGTTTCACTATTTGATTCTTGACAGTTGATATTTAACAGTGTTTGATGGTTGACATGCAGTGGTATATAATACGCTGTTTAATATTTGATAGGATCTGATATTGCCGCACCTGCAACGGTATTCCAATGCTGACCACTGACTGCTTATGAGATTTCATATTTAATGCTTGTCAAAAACAAAATTATCAAGAAATACCAAGAAGCATAAAGTATCCAGTTTACGAATGCCACAGAGGTCTGGTTTCACATTCAAAATGCAATTTGGAACTTTGGTATAGTGGTTACATTGTTGGAGTAGAAGCTGGAAGATCTGAGTTCAAATCCCCCTCTGCCACAATACTAACCTTGGGCCAGACACCCCCTCCGTCAATTTAACTTACTTCATAAATTCTTGTGAGGAAGAGAGAATCATGGATGCTGCCCTCCTTGAGGAAAGGTGGGATGCAAAGATGCCCGTTCTATTCAATTTTTAAAAAATGTGTTGCATTTTGAATATTTGTGTCTGTTCAGATATTAAGCATCAGTAATGTTGCCCCTGATGTGGAATGGCA
>NW_015231891.1:0-744 GCF_001447785.1 Gekko japonicus | reverse complement strand
CCCCCCCCCGGCAAATTAATACATTTGGAACTTTGTATATTGTTCTGGTCACCCAGTCTCAAAAATGATGTCTTACAGGTGGAGCTGGAGCAGCGAAAGACTACTGAAATGATGTAGGGGCTGCAGCACCTTCTAGACTGAGGATATAACACACCTAACCTTGGAAGCCCTAATCCTAATCCCTGACTGGCTATTGTTATTCAGTGGTGAGGTATTCACTCTGCACATGTCCAGGGAAGCATTTGTCTTCATTATTACTTTTCCCCAATACAAATGAAACTCTGCAAACCCAAATTTAGCATGCATGACCCCTCACAGTTTAGTCCTATGCCTGTTAAACCAGAAGCAAACCCCAAGTACAACAGGAAAAGCATGCACCGGATTCCAACTTCAGCGATACCAGGGGACAGCCATGAAGAGGGATAACCCACACGGCCTCCTGCAGCTCTCTCGGAAAAGAGACTCACCCAGGTCATCTGTAATGAGAAGCTTCCCTTGGACGGAATTTCTGCATTGGTTACTCGGCTGGCTGCTGTTCCCTGAATGGAACTGCACTTTCCAAGCAATGGGGTGGTCTTCGTTCTGCACTTGGAGGAGATTCCGATCGCGGACTGCTCTCTCCTCCTGAGACAGAACAGAGCAGTGAGGGACAGAAACAAACATTCCTCCTCTCTTGACAACACATCAACTCACAACAGGAGAAAGTTCAAAGGACTGATCCGTGCATCATCATACAGAACATAT
>NW_015231890.1:0-744 GCF_001447785.1 Gekko japonicus | reverse complement strand
CTTGGCTCCTTGCCTCCCTCCAAATATTTGTTTTTCTGTTTCCCTCCTGCCAGTAGTACACAGCCTTTCTTATTCTCATTCGTCAACCTGTTGCCCTTGTTTTTTTCCTCCTCCTGTTTCCTACTCTGTACCCTTCAGGTGCCCTGCCTTTGGGCTCTTTCTTCTGAGCTGTGCATCCCTCAGCTGCCTTCCTTCTGCCAAAAGCAGAGAGGCAGGATCGTGCATGAGATTTCATCCTAATATATATTTCAGGCCCGATATGAGATTTCTCGTAGCCAAACTCGCTTTGCTGACAGAAGTGGTCTTTTTGGTGGTCCTTTTGACATTATTTTGAACAAGTTCGAACATTATTTGATAAACTGTCATCCAACTAAACCGTTCTTCTCGAGAGATTATTGTATATTTGACTTCAGTACCATCAAAAGAAATCAGTTAACATTTAGCCTTTTCTTTTTCAGAGACAAGAAGGATTTTATTCATCACACTGACATTCATATTTGCCGTTATTATACTCATTATAGTATTTTTCTGCTTGATGGTTATACAAAAGCATCAGAATGTAATTAAATCTCTTTGGCGACCTCCTCTTGCAATACCACTGCATTTTGAAGAGGTATGTATATTTATGCCTTTTACATATTTATAATAAGAATGGATAAGGTCAACTGTGATTGTAATCGGCATAAAGGTGTGTCATACAGTGCACTCTTCTCTACAACAAACTTCAGGCATGCTTGTACTTGG
>NW_015231889.1:0-744 GCF_001447785.1 Gekko japonicus | reverse complement strand
AATAAATGAAATATATATTTAGCTTTAGAAATCATTACTATCCATTTTAAGCTGCTCCAGGTGTTATGTTGTTCATGCTCAGGCTGAGTTTTTCAACCCTGGGTTTTAACAACTGTAATGATGCTCTATGATTTTATTATGTTTATTTTGCAAGCTACCTTGGGCAAGTTCCCAGGATCGGCAGCATAGAAATTTTCCAGACAAATAATTCCCCAGGTGAGGAGCACAGTTGAGCTGGAGGTCTTTTCATAGTGTGTGGAAGAAGGAGCTTTTCACAGGATTTATCCAAGATTTCTAACATTAGTAAGAGAGGATTTGTGGTATGTATAATATCCCACAACCCCCTGGGGCAGATTCATGGCAGTTCTATGTCTTGGACTCACCAGCAATAGTTCCTGTTTCATGAATAATGCGGCTATTTGAGCTTTGCTTCCAAGAAACTTCTTGCTCTATTCTCAAGGCAATTTCTCTCTCAGTTTAAAATATAATGAAGGTGGCAGCAGCTAAATATAGTCTCTGAGATTCCTTCCTTCTTCAAGGTACATTTTTGAGCTGGGCTGTAAACATCCGAACTGCATTTTTTCCCACAGTCTCATAATAAGCAACACATGCAGCTTGTAACGGTGTTGTTAGGAAATCCGTTTTCACACAGCCCATGAAACTGCCTGTTGCACTTTTGCCATGTTTAAAACATTCCAGGCACTTTACTCCACAAAGCATTTGTGGGGTTTCCTTTATCCATGC
>NW_015231888.1:0-744 GCF_001447785.1 Gekko japonicus | reverse complement strand
CTTTTAGCGTTATGCACCATTAGGTGGTGTGAAAAATTGCAACGGGATATAAGTGATCTCTTTTCACATGGATCACCAAAAAGTTGACGATTCATCAAGCCTTAAAAGCAAAATAGTGATAACACCGCATGTATCGATCATATTCTATGATGCCAACTGTCCTGTGTGGGCATATGATATGTATCTATCAAATATCTAATGATTTTTTATTTGAATCTGTGTTTTTTTAATCAGTTGCAAATCTAAAAGGCATTCGTTTTTGTTCAATGGGTGCGTTTAAGCCAATATTTTTGTTTTGTCTGTGAAGAAGCTATAATAACATCAAACCAGCGCTCCAGATGCAGGTTACAATATATAATTAGGTGCACTAGATAAACAGCATTGTAGCAGCTGGAACAGAATGATCTTTTAAAAGGACATCGTGTTGATCCATTGGTAGAAATACAATTTTGACTTTGGCCCAGTAACAATGAGTTGATGATAGCTTTTACTCTCTTGTTTTAGTAAACAAAATTATACGCTTATGCAATATGCAATATTTTTTAAAAAGGTTAGGCAACAGTAGAACAGCCTTCTCATTTCACTTTGGCAAAATTGTGGCAAGAACTGAACGTTTAACCTGAAGCCTCTTTTCTTTTTTCCCCCTTGCTGTACCCTCTGGATGCCGAAAGACAATTTAGTCCTTCTGGTCTAGTCTAGTCTACTTAGTCTAGTCTAGTCTTCTGCAATGTCTATGACAATATG
>NW_015231887.1:0-744 GCF_001447785.1 Gekko japonicus | reverse complement strand
TTTTTTTTATAAACCTTTTAACGTGTTAGTAAACTATTGTTACAACTTACAATAATGATTGTGTTGATAAAAGTGTGAATGTTTGCTTTTCTTTTTTGTTAGGCAATCTGTCTAGATAGAAATAGCTGTAGAAGATCTGTCGCTTACTGAAATTTTCAGGAGCAATTCACAGTGCAATGATATGAAAAATTACTGGAGTTTCTTCACTTGCGTTGGTGTATCCTTGCCTCTCTGTTGCCTGTGTGTTGCTTCTAATCTATGGAGAGCCCAAATATTATAATACTGCATAAATTGGCCTCCTGGAGACATGGAATTAACAAACATACAACACATTCTCTCTCTTTCAGTTTGCTTTTCAGCAAGTTTGGATTTAGGTGTTTTCTGTATTCCCCCCCCCCCACTGTGCAATATTAAAACCTGTATTGCAGGATCCATGAAAAGGGTGTACATTTGCCAGCCAAGTGATTACCTCTTACATATTTGTTTTCTTTTGCTTTTAAGTGTGCTTTTGACCTTCCCCTCACTCTTCTGGCAAAGTAAACAAAAAACTGGAGCCTGTTAAGGGTAGTCAACAGACAAACGTATGTACATAAGGAAAGCTAAACATTGACCACTTCTCTCCTGAATGAATATTTGGAGTGCAGAAGATGTGAAGACTGGAAGCAGGGTTGCCAACCTCCAGCTGGGACCTGAAGCTTTGCTGGAATTATGACTGATCTCCTGACTATAGAGATCAGTTCCCCT
>NW_015231886.1:0-744 GCF_001447785.1 Gekko japonicus | reverse complement strand
AATAAATAAATATGCTAACTTTTCATCCATGCTTCAAAGCCGCCCGTCCTCATTGCAGTCTCCAATTCAAGTTTCTTACAGTTTCTTACAATTCTTACAATTTTCTCCTAAAGAAAAACAGACTTTGAAACTTTTTCCGGATTTTCAAATGAAAGCTGAGGTTTTCCATATTCCCCCTTTAGTAGAAATGGGCTTTGAAAAACTCATAATCATTTCTGATCTGTGGTTTAAAAAAAACTGGGAGAATCTGGCATTTCTCCTCTCCACAAGCCACATGGTCTACAGATGCCGGTAAGGCAGCAAATACACTACTGAAAAATGACGGGGTATTACATCTTGGTTTCTGAGAATTAAGAGAGCTCTCATTTGCGATACAAAATCATGTCATTGCACTGTTTCCCAATATACACTGGAAGTCTACAGAAATTACATAGTTACCACAAAACTACTGGTTCTTAGCATGGCGACCGTGAAGAATGGTATTAATTTGCTGAAACTAGCTTTAAATAGATAAATCCACTTTATTAACTCTTCACCTTACTATCTTAGCTACATCCCATTGTCAACCTGCCTGTTAAAAGAAAATCCAGGTATTCTGTCAGCACTACAAAATACAAACACTCTGGCACATTAAATCAAGTTATCATCAGAGTCTGAAGTATGCAGGTAGATTTAAGGAACAGAGAGAGACAGAAGAGTCTATATTGTAATAATCAGTAACCAAGATTGATCTGAAGAATCTAC
>NW_015231885.1:0-744 GCF_001447785.1 Gekko japonicus | reverse complement strand
TCAATGTTCATGCTGCTGCAGCTTTACAACTGTGTGCTCGACATGCAGCTTCCTAGTTCACCGTGACCTGATCTTTGTGAAACTATAACTGGGCACCATTGTTAGAATGGCTCACAGAGAGAAAAAATATTTTGCATGGGCAAGCCTGTCACTGAAAAAAGTTCTAAAATATGCTTGCACCATGCATCAAATAGACTGTGGCCGGGACTTCAAAGTAGGTGAAGGGGGGGGAAATAGTCCATGAGAAACCATTTCTAGGATGCACCTTTTGCTTCTTAACTTGCCGATTGCTGAGAAATGACAGCTGTTTCCTATGCAAGCCAATGAGAACTCCCAGAGTCAGGAATCCCAACATTAGGGACTCGGACAGCTTCCATTTCACACTTATTCTCCCTTGTCCTGCAGCATTAAAGGAGGTATTTTCACCTTCAAGGGATCCAGCCGGCCTCTTAACTGCAAGGCGAAATCCCCATCCATTAAGCCCCCCCCCCATCAAACCTCAGACTCACTATAATCGAGAGTAGCTGTTTTAGCCACCATACAAAGGTGACCGATGCTAAGTTTTGCTGCCCCTCACTGGTTCCCTTCCTGTGTGGGTAGGAAGGGCGGGTGGAAGTCTGTGGCAAGGGTTGGGTGTTGCCCCTTAAAAGTCAGTGTACCAGGCTGGTCAAATAGTGTGTTCTTATGAGAGGTCAGTGAGCCAATCTATGCCATATTGTTGTTCAGTCGCACAGTTGAGTTCGA
>NW_015231884.1:0-744 GCF_001447785.1 Gekko japonicus | reverse complement strand
TGAGAGAATCATTACTGTCATGGGCAGATTATTTTTAAACATTTTTTTCCCAAACTCTGCATTTAGGAAGCCCAAACACTGCAGTTAAAACAATCAGGCAAAGTAAGCATACCAGAAAGCATCTACATTCTGCTTGTACAAATCAAATTTTCAGATAATTTGGAAATCTGACAAAAAATGGGAAGAATCAACAAGAGGAACAGTGAACACTTCCAAGTGTTTTTCTGCAGACAGAAGGGCCAGAAACATACTTTAAAAGAAATGCTAAAATCTTCAGGGAATGAGTTATACATCATATAAATTTTGGGTATACTAATGGAAGTGCGGAATATATAACACAGCCATGATTAGCCCAGCCTACTTTCTACCCAAATCAATACACTCCTTACCCTTCGTCCCTCTATGTCCCCAACATTCAGGTAGCCAGCAGGTAGATTGGCAGAAACAGGCAACTGTTGTTCAGAGGTGATAATCCGACCTTCCTTCAGTAAAGGCAGCCAGGTAAAGCCAACTGTGGAGACAGCAACACACACAGAGCCATTTAAGCAACTTCCCTGGATCATGGGGAAAATCTTGAGATGTACGTGCTTCATGTTAACTCAAAAGTCCTTTTCTTTCCCCCCAGGAAAATGCAGATGTTTGTTGACATCTACAATAGTATGATGCTCCAACTAGACACACAAAAATGTTCCTTTTTAAAAGACATGAATGTCTACAGTTTTGATCGGCACATTAGAAAGAATG
>NW_015231883.1:0-744 GCF_001447785.1 Gekko japonicus | reverse complement strand
AAAAAACGCTCACTAGCCCTAGGGTATTGAGGAATAAGTTAACATTTTACAAAGCTCTCCACAGCTGGTGATTATATCCCTTGCAATGTGTACAAAGACATTGAGAAAAGGAGCAGAGAAAGTAAACAGTATCACTTCTGGGGAAGATTTGAGGGGTGGGGAGAAAGGAGGGGGGGGAGAAGCAGATGAAATTTAATCTGGCAGGCGTCCCAGCCACCAACTTAAAACAATACAGAGAAGGGAAGCCAAGAAGGAAAGAAAAACACAGGGAAGAGTGTGGAGAGACGGCTTTCACAAAAGGAAAGGGGGGGAAAGAGCCCTCCACAAAGGTTTCAAGAATCTTTGGGGGCCACTAAATAGCAGATTAGATTGCAGGACTAGGCTTCAGGGGGCTGCATTCCTGTCTCATTATATAATCTGTGTATGAGCATTCTTAATTGAATTGGCAGAACCCCCAGCTGTTTACCTCTCATTGGGAAAAAAATGAGAGGAAGGCACCGGGCCTTGAAAAAGGCAGACACAAAGTCGTGGCTTTGGCATCCAGAAAAAAAGAAAGAAAAGTTGAAAGGAGCAGTGGGTTGGCTTCTAGCTTTACCATTCATTTTTGGATCTCTCAGCATCTCACCATGTGAATGTAATTTCAGTGTTGTGCGTTTTAATACAAATCTCACGTATAGTATCCACACAAGGCACCAGATTACACTAGGTGTCGTCTTTGGCCATGCTTAACCAACTACAGACTGA
>NW_015231882.1:0-744 GCF_001447785.1 Gekko japonicus | reverse complement strand
TATTGTGCTAATTTTAGACTTCTTTTAGTCTTAAATTATTTTGTGATGTATATGCTTTACGTTTATATATGAAGTTTAACATAATAGATGGATGATTCTGTCACCGTTTGCATTGCTACATAAATGTATGAATCCAAGTTTAGTGAGGACCAATTTGTTAATCAGTGTAGACAAGTGGTCTTCAATTCATGGTCCAGGACCCTCAGGTGGGTCACGCAAGTCCTTCTGTTGGGTTATTTCCTGTAGAGCAGCCATTTTTTGCTGCCCTTTGCGATATACAGCAAAGGTGCTCCACTTTTTGTCTCTCTTTGCATGCATCCTGAGAAGAGCAGCAGTACAGCAAGGTGACGTCACTCACTGGTTGAGAGGATTTTCCCATGATTTGGCCCTTAGCTTGCTCTGTACACCTCACAGTACTTGGTTTGTATTTCCTGTCCCCAGCACCTTTGCTTTGCTGCCCACAGTCCTCACTTTCATATTGGTGCAGTCATAATTCTGCCCTCCACATCAATGACACTGAAGTAAGACTTCCTGGGTACTAGGTCTGAAAAGGGTACAGGTTATTGAACCATTATGTATCTTTTATTGTAAGATATATAATTGTCATATGATCATGCATTACATTATTTATATCTTGCAATACTGTTAGAATTCAGTTTTCACTAAACTTGGATAGCATTAAAATTTCATATGCCTTTGTTGAGAAGAATCGCAGTTCACCATCTCAGAGTGTGCGCAGTAAGG
>NW_015231881.1:0-744 GCF_001447785.1 Gekko japonicus | reverse complement strand
AGTTCGGGGACAGGGTCGAACGAGGATGGAAGGTCCGGTGCGGAATCACCCACAGTGCCCCTGTAGGGTTTTCGAGGCAAGAGATGTTCAGAGGTGGTTGGCCACTTCCTGCCTCCGCATCACAAACCTGGTGTTCCTCGGAGGTCTCCCTCCCGGAAGGACCAGCCAGGACCGGCCCTGCTGAGCTTCTGAGGTCCAATGAGATCAGGCTCACCTGGGCCATCTAGGTCAGGGCTGCCACCACCCTGCCGTGTCAGAACTACAGCTGTGCCTGCAGGCTCAAATAGGTTGGGGGCCCTTGACCTCCTGCCAGGTCCTTTTAACTGGAGATGCCGGGGAGTGCACCTGGGACCTTCCCTATGCCAAGCAGACGCTCTGCCACTGAGCCGCGGCCCCCTTTACCTTGCCAGTCAGGTAAACCACATTGGTGTCTGGGTCATAGTAAGGCAGCAGAACCCCACTGCTTGTGTCGAGCTCCTGGAGGGTCAACGGCTCCTCGGGATTCCTCTGCGGGGCAAAGAGAAGGGGAGATCAGGGCGAGGGCTCCGCGTGGAGGAGCTTGAGGCGCAGAAGCCCAAGTTGTAAGACCGAAGAGCTGGTTTCTGTTTCCGCAGGACATTCAAATGCCCTCCCTTGCAGTTGCTGGACCCGGCGGTTCTGCCGTTGCTCGAAGGACAAATCCTGCTGACTGTTTGCTGGGCCGGAGCCACGAGCTTTGACCCAGGAAGTCCCTGGCAGTGTTCC
>NW_015231880.1:0-744 GCF_001447785.1 Gekko japonicus | reverse complement strand
TAGAGGGAACACTGGTTAGGATGAGAGTGTGTGTGTAAGTGACTAGCCCAAGGTCACCTTGTGTGGACAAGAAAAGCAGGATAAAAATACCAAAATAAACAAATTATTGTCAGTCTCTTCTTTTGCACATAACAGTGGGGTTAGCCTAGGTAAAGTGATTACATTTTTGACAGAATTATGCATTTGTAATTTTCCTTATGTGTACATACTTGATAAATTGCAGACTAAAATCTGCACCAGTTTCTGAGGGCCTGGTTCCAAAAATAAGAGAACAAAATTGACCACGTAGCAACTCTTGAACTCAAAAGATGAGGCAGGGATTTGTCACACAGTAATTGGAGCGTTTTAATAAACTGGCATTATTACTCTTGTACTGTGAAACATTTCAAAGCTGCTGCTGTATTCCTTTTAAGTGGTTTGTTATTAAACAACAGCTGTTGCTAAGTAGGCAGTGTGAATGCTAATAGCAGCTGCTGATTCTCTCAGCCGTATTATGGAAAGACAGCTATCAGTGGCAGTTCTGTATCCGTGATAGCTGCTTATTGTTCTAAGTGACTGTTGAAATGGCGTATTTAAAAGGGGGACCATTGGCCACAACCTACTCCAAACTGTGGACTCTGCTTCTGCTAGTAACTGAATTTCCAAACAGTGTTCACAGACACGTAGGTGTAACATGTTTGGTCTGTCACTAGACATCCTTACCCATTTTTTAAAAATGTCCATTAATTGGTGCACAGTCAGCTG
>NW_015231879.1:0-744 GCF_001447785.1 Gekko japonicus | reverse complement strand
AAATGGCTTTCTGATGTGTGCCGTTACCTCCTCATTTTACTGCCAGGTAGGCTAATGGGCTCTTTGTGCATGCTGGAACTCCGCTGCCTAATCCAGCTGCTGTCTGTGTGCAGAGGGGTCTTCTTTCTCATCTCCTGGAGGATCTGCTGCCTTTCCTGTTCTGCCGGGGACAGGCCCGGCTCTCTCTGGGGTCTCTTCTGGGAGTCTCCAGTATGCCAGGCCTGCTCCGAGTATTTGCTCTTCACGCCTAGTTTGAAAAGGAAATAAAACGTAAAAAAAAACCAAACAGAGATACACGGCCAGGTAGACAAGGTTAGGTGGAGAGAAGGACTGGGAAGGAAAACCCAGAAAGTGAACTAAATAACAAGTCACACTGTCATCTACGCATTGCAGGATTAGTAACCGTTTGTGACAGAGTGCTGATGGAAAGGTGGAACGTGCCTTGTTTGTAGAAAATGCAAATATGGCTCATCGGGGAGAAGAACACTGGCGTCAGGCTGGCTGTGACTCATAATCTAGTCTCCCTAGCAAAAAGAACAGGTCTAATGTTCGAGAAGGACAACACAGGCTAGAATACAGAGCTGTCATCCACCTGCAGGTGTGTTCAGGGCTGACACAGCGACCCGTTGTCCCAAAATACTCCATCAACAGGCAAAATAATCCAAGTTGTCTGGATTGTTCCTGAAATGGAACCAACAGCCTCCTTTCATCTCCACCGTTTCTCTTTAGATTCAATCACATAAG
>NW_015231878.1:0-744 GCF_001447785.1 Gekko japonicus | reverse complement strand
TAGAGTCCGTGCACTTAACCACCAAACTGTTTAGGTGCAGTCCTAAACTGAGTTAACCCTTCCTAATTCCATGGAATTTAATATGCTAAGGAGGGTGTGACTGTTTAGGATTGCAGCATAATCTACCAATCTGATCAATTGAAGAGCGCACTCCTTAGCCTCTCATTGCAGTTGTCCGCCGGTATTTGGGATGTATCATTTCAGACTGCAATTGGAACCTCATATGACTGAAAGCTTTCCTGTGAAAAATGGTCTCTGCACATTGAAAACTATCATGTCAGAGAAAAGACTTGATTCAAGTATTTCTCTCTGCTAGATTCTATGCAGAAAGGACTTTTTTTTTCTGTTGATAGGCATTCAATCTTGTGTGCCCAGGCAAATTTACCCTTGTGCAATAGGGAACTAGCAGCAAAAGAGTCTCTCTTGAGATAGGAAAATCCCATAGGCTTCTTCTTTATGGCCTAGACTTTCCTGAGAATTCCCAGGGGTGTGATTTCTTTCCGGAGTTCACAAGATGTATAATTTCCTCAGACCAATTCACTGAAATGGTTGGCATGGAAAACTTCTGCTGGCAGAAAATTACTTTGGGGCAGCTAGGCCATAAGTATGAGACTTACAAAGCCTGTCTTTAGCAAATCCTTCCTAATGCTGTCATCCCTCCCATTCTTAGGGGAAAGTTTCCTTAGTGGGGAGAACTGGCAGGAACGTACGAGCTGCCTTATAGATGACTGATATATGCGCTCA
>NW_015231877.1:0-744 GCF_001447785.1 Gekko japonicus | reverse complement strand
AACAACCAAGGTTGGAGTCAGAGGTACTGTATGGACAACAGGTCACATGGCAAGGGAGAATGCAATCTCCCTATTGCATGAGTAGGCAGTTTGCTGGACCTAACTCGTAATTTCTTGTTTTGCATGGATCTTTGAGTTACTTAAAGTGCAGTTCTAACCATAACTTGAAACACATGCTATGATATATACTTTTGTTGAATGGCAAAGCAAGACTGGGAATTTTATACTCAACAATGACCACATGATGATGATACATTTCCAGTGTATCAATTGTTGCAAGTATGTGCTTTTGAACAACAGTAGTCTATGCTTTCACAAGGACTACAGCAAATCAAATTATATAAGAGGACACTTGTTTTAGAATGACCCTTAAACTTTGAGAAACCACTTTGACTTAGGCTTCTGAGTAAAGTAATACTGAAGATTGTGACTGGCATTTATATAACCTTTTAACTAAATATCCTAAAGTGCTTAATCATTTTTACATATTGATTTACCACCTAATATAAAGTGGCTGGAATTCAAACTTGAAAGCACTTTAAAGCATTCTAGGTTTCCCCATTTTGTTGTCATGGTTCCCCAAACTAAACAGTTCAGGTGTTTTGAACTGGATCAGAAATGTTCTGTATGTTCTCACAATGATACCAGAGAACTGTAGTTTGATCCAGTGAGTTTTGTATGTGTGCCAACATGATGAATGCCACCAACTGATTAATACCATTGATCGTGCAAGCACAAGAGCAG
>NW_015231876.1:0-744 GCF_001447785.1 Gekko japonicus | reverse complement strand
AAAGGTGCCCGGAGGCTCAAAAGGGTTGGGGACCCCTGCCCCGCAGCAGCGTGCCCCTCCCCTCCCACCCCCGAGGGCCCTCCCTGGCCTCCTCCCACCGAAGCGGGAGAGATCGGAAAACCTGGGAAGTGGGTGGCCCGCAGGGCGTTGTTGTCCTTGACGAACCGGTCCATGATCGTCTTCCAGCTGCTGTTGATGCGGTCGAAGGAGGCCGACTCGCTGGGCAGCTGCTTGCGGATGTCTTCACCCAGGAAGATGTTCTGCGGAGGGGAGGCGGGAGACAGGTCGGGGAGGCGGCAGGGGCCTTCCGGGTACCAGAGTGGGACACCGGCACTTTTGACACCGGGGTGTCCAACCAGAGGCGCTTCCCCCTCTGCACGGGAGGAGGGGAGCGCTGTCGACTTGCAGGGCCGAGTGCCGCTCTAGGTGGGAATCCAGGGGAGCCCTGGGCGGGAATCCCTCCGAGAATCCACGTTTCCCACACCGCGGGATTCTCCGTGGCCGCCCCCCGAGAACGACAGGCAATTTGCCTCATCCGGAGACTCAACGGGAGGATATTGATGCAATTGTGCCTGCCTCTGGCGCTAAGGAGAGGCTCTCCCCAGGAGCATGAAGGGTAGGATCTGGAATTCACTGGCAGCTCCCCGTAAGTGCTGGACAGAACCAATGGCACTTGTCACTGGTCTCTCCCCATAATCTGCAATCTGCTGATGCTTAAAGCTTGCTTGGGGGCAAGAGACAAGC
>NW_015231875.1:0-744 GCF_001447785.1 Gekko japonicus | reverse complement strand
TTATGCTATGGCCTCTTTGATTTATAAACAAGTGACACTCTGGGAAAAGAAAGAGAAGGAGATTCCATTACTGAAGTGATTTTAGTTCTGAAGATGTAGTTCATGCCTGGTGCACTTAAGAAACAAGCACTGATGTTTCCTGCCTTTCCCCCGATTGAATAACACAACACATAACATAAAACACAACAACATGCAGAATACTCAGATGCTTTCCCCATAGTTCTCCTATACAAATGGTTGTGTGAAGATGCTGTGGCATGGTTGGAATAGATCTTGTGTTTTTTGTTAAATAATGGCTATTAATGAAGTTTGTGCAGAACTATTTAAGCTAATTTTTCTAGCTGAGCACAAAACATAATCCATTAATATCTCTAAATTGGCAAAGCCATGACATTATTTCCATATAAACTCTTTGCTTAATGTACTTTTCTTGTCAGATAATTATTAGTGGAGATAGACATTAGCCCATGCCCTCTGCAGGAGCAACATTTGCATTCTATAGTGCTCATGATCTTAACCCTATTCCAGGCTATGATCTGCGGTCAGCCTCTCTCTTTCGATTGTCCATATGAAAATAGCTGGGGGGAGTCACAGACTGTTGTCTCCTCTGGAATGGATTTCCAGATAATTTTATTGCAGAGGAAATTTGATGTAGAGGGTAAACTGTTCTGGCAGATTTGGGAAGATTTTTAGCCCATGTGCGTTTAAACTGTGTGTTGTTTCCAGCTCATTAATGGATTGTTA
>NW_015231874.1:0-744 GCF_001447785.1 Gekko japonicus | reverse complement strand
GCTTGCCCTCGTTCCCTTCTCCGATCCAAGAGAAGCAAAAGTTGGCCGCCCGCCTCCACCGGGCAGATGGCTCCTCCTAAGAGACACCCCCTCCCCTTCTGTAGACTTTCAGTTCAAGGGCATCGCCCCATCCTTTGGGGTTCGCATGGATGTGCGACTCGTCCCTTCCCGACTCGGGAGAGGCGAGTCAGCAGCCGCTTCCCTTCCGGGCAACTGTTAGGTTCCGGTTTAGGGGGTCTGTCAGCCCCCAGTTCTCAAATTGGGGTGAGCGGCGGCTGCTCCTCCCTGTTCAGGGCCCCCCAAATCCCTCCTCGTCCCACCAGTCTGCCTTCCAAGTGCTTTCAGGCCTCTGTGCTTGGCATAGGTCCACACACCTGCACACACCTCTACGTCTGCCCTGAATTCAGGTGTTTCTTCAGCATCTGCCCGCTCCTAGCACATCACAGGGGCGGTATTCCCCCCCCCCACCGCCTTCCCTGATTCGATGGGGGGGGGCAAAGAACAGAACGCCACCCTCTACCTTCCGGTCCCGATCACGCTGGTATTTATATGCCTGTTTTTCGTCTCTGTACAGTGTGTGACATTTTCAAATGACTTGCTGAGTGGACGAATTGGGGGGGGGGGGGGAATTAAACTGCAGGAAAAAAAATAGAACACGATTTCCGGAGGTGGTTTTCGCTTCTTGTTCCTTCGTCAACAAAGGGTTGAATATTTCTGTTGTGTTTGAGGGGGGGGGGGGGGGGG
>NW_015231873.1:0-744 GCF_001447785.1 Gekko japonicus | reverse complement strand
AAAGTTGGCCATGTAGTTCATGGTTGTATGATTCACTCTCACAGGAACATTTTCAGGTGGCAAAGTACTGGTTTCACTGAAGGTATTTTAGGTTTTTTCAGATCAGAGTCTGTGGTAAGGTTTGTTAGTCAGATGTCTAGCAATGCAGACAATTCATATGTCTAGCAATGCAGACAAATTTTACTGTATCACCGACATTGTATTGTGGCAGTGTGGCAAAATGAGGTCTGGTAATGTGGAGAAGCAACTACAAAACAATTCGCTATGATTTTTTATGCGGAGGTCTTGTTCCACATCCCCTCCCCCCAGTGGCTGTGGTTCTTTTTGAGACTTCCACCTTCCATGGTGCCCCCGACTCTTTCTCTCCTGATTCTGCCCAAAGCAGATATGGGGAAAGTGTGGCCAGGAAGATGCAGTTCTCCACATCTCTCCACTCACCCAATAAGCTGCATGGCTGAGTGGGGATCTAAAGCGGATCTCCCCAACTGTGTGCCAGACTTCTGACTAGAAGTGTCACAAACATTGTGCCAAACATGTTCAGTATGCAAACATCACACTTCCAACAGCTTCAGTCATTTGTGAGCCTTATCTTGGATCACCTTGCTGTCATCTAACATGAGCATCTGCCAAACAGCTTTATGACTACACAGTAGTTCTGGCAGTGGAGTTGATTCTGTGCCAGAATAATGGATGGTCAGGTAAATTAATTAAATGCTGGAGTTGAACAAGCTGTAAGGTTGTTAA
>NW_015231872.1:0-744 GCF_001447785.1 Gekko japonicus | reverse complement strand
GTTATGGCATCCATCATTAACGCTAAGCAGCAGCACCCTGCTTGCGGGCAACCAAGCCGCAGCCCGACAGCGCCCTCTGGCGACCAAGCTACGCAGCAGCGTCTTGGCCCTCTGCCGGCGCGCGGCCCCGGCCATGAGGACGCCCCGCCCTTTCCTCCTCCACTTTACCGCCGCTCGCTATCAAAGAGCTGCACACTTCGTTTACGCTCGAGAGTCACTTCCGGTTCCCAATCGAAGATGCGTGGTATGCGAGTAACAAACAGAAATAGGAAGGACCTCCGAAGAGATGTCAGAAGAACGTAAGGAGAGCCACGCCGGATCTGACTCGAGGCCCATCAGATCCGGCGTTCCGTTCACGCAGCGGCCAACCAGCTGTCCTCCGTTTGCCTTCCTAGGAATAGGGGAAGAGGACTGAGGCTGGAGTCTTCCAGGGACTTCTGGTCCCAAATTGAATTAGCAAGGTCTGGACTCATCCTACCACTCTGCGCCCGCTGAGAATCCTCTGCAAATCCAGTTTCCGATCTGTAACAGAATTGCAGGCTGCGCGTCATTCTGGTATTCCACTGGGATCCCCCCACCCCCCAAAAAACCCTTCTATGCGGCCATTAGGCTCTTTTTAAACTGAAAAATGATTTCGTCACATCCAGCCTGACGAATCGCTCGCTCCCTGTTATGTGTTCCGTAAGAAGACGTGCTGCGTGAACCGAGCCTCGAACCCACGGCATTCGAATGGAAACCCGAAGC
>NW_015231871.1:0-744 GCF_001447785.1 Gekko japonicus | reverse complement strand
TTTCTCAGGGTTCTTCTACTTGTTTGCCTTGCCATCATTTCCTCATTAGGTGTTTGAATCAATTCCTGTGTCCACATAAATGAGAGGGGAGGAGGTATGGCCCAGGTTCAATCCCGACATTTCCAGTTAAAAATTCCAGGCAGTAGGCGATGTGACAGATTACTGCCTAAGACTCTTCAGTCTGCAGAAATCCTGAAAACCTTCTAGTGTTTTTTGAGCGCTTGCAACAAAAAGATTATTAATGCTGTAGAAGCGTCAGACAAAAAATCCGCATGTAGGAATAAGGCTTAGTATATCTATAGCAGTGTGGTGTAGTGGTTATCAACATGTTAGACTAGGAGCTGGAAGATTCAGGTTCAAGTTCCCACTCTGTCACCAAATTTGCTGGGTAACCTTGGGCCAGTCTCTCCCTCTTTCTTGGCCTTATCTATCTCATAGAGTTGTTGTGAGAATTGAGTAGAAGAGGGGAGACCTATGAATGTGTTCCCTTCTGACTAGGGGAAAATGAAGGATGTGTAGAAAATGTTGGTTTTATTTCTTAAGGACACACCAGACATGAACCAAACCATTTTCAGAACCAAAACCATTTCAGCACTGAAATCTGCTGCCATCTCTGACATATGCGTTACCCAGAATGCTATAGGGTTTAGTCTTAAAGGGGGCAGTACCATATAAACAATCAAACAATGTAAGTAACAAATAAGAAACAGAAAGTCATGATTCTGCAGCTCATTTGTGGTCCTC
>NW_015231870.1:0-744 GCF_001447785.1 Gekko japonicus | reverse complement strand
TATTTTCCAATCCAGACCCGGCAACCCTACAATCATCTCCACCTACAAGAAGCACAGTTTAGCAGGATTCAACTAATGTTCAGTTGTTTTAATTGCCACTGAAATCAGCGTGCTTAATTACATATCACTGAAATTGATGGAATTTAGAAATGCTTCTCTTTGGCTGGATTGCAGCCTTTCATTTGGGGGAGGGGCTACAGAAAATATAAGTTAAGTGAACCAAACCAGAGTATCAGTGGGTCTTTTTATTTGTTACTTTTAACAAATTGTTGCAGTCTGATTATTTGAAATTTCTGACCATATTTTTTTTTCTGATAGGGTCAGATAAATGAAGACAAACTCAAGAGTAGAGTGAGTGTGTTGGAGTATCAGCTGCAAACTTCTACCCAGGTAATGTCTTGACTAAAATGGTAACACCTGTTTCAGTAGTTTTGGTTCCTACATTAGGGATGGGCAGCTTCTATATTCTTGGGAGCTGCTCTGTTCTCCAGATACTAATGCCAAGACTTGCTCTATTGAGCTCTTCCATGGATGTTTAGGTTCTCTAATAATTGTGGAATCACTGAGATGTACTACTTTATAGACATGGAGCACATATGTTCAGATGTAAAAGATCATACATGAAACAGTGGTGCCTTCTCTTTCTAGAATTCACATAAGATAGTAATAAAATACTTACGGGAAGTAAACATGGTGAAGCCTTGTAAAACTATCAGCAATTATTTTACTGCACTTGAGTTAGCA
>NW_015231869.1:0-744 GCF_001447785.1 Gekko japonicus | reverse complement strand
ATGATGTGTATGGATGAGATTTTCAGACACCTGCACCTAGAAGCATTCTACTCTCATAATGACAGCTCCTCTGCTGTGGCACAGCATCAGTGTATGAGGGTGTCAGGCCAACAAGAGATCTCCAGAATGGACCTGTTGCTTGGATTATGAACTGATAACCTCTCGTACCAGGGACAACTCAATGGGGCCGAGGGACTTGGTATGGGATATCCACCAGATCCCACTTTTCTTCCAAAGGTGCTAACTTCCTTCCACTTTAATCAAGACATAATCCTCTTGGTCTTCAAAAATCATTCCTTGAAAACAGAGAGGGCACTTCACAACCTAGATGCCTTCTTCATCTATTTGTATGCCATCAGCTCAAAGGATCCCCTCAATGATTAAGCAAATGGATATCCTCCACTAACTTGCTTTCGTAACCTAGTGAATTGTCTACTGTAGAGCTCCACAGCCTATGCTCATGGCACACCTATTCCAGGTGTCTGCAGAGCAGCAACCTGGTCATAAACCTTGACCTTCATATGATATTATGCCTTAGATGTTCAAGCTAGGAGGGATGTGGTGTCTGGTTGGGCTTGTTCTACACCTGTACCCACTTTCAGGTAGATCAGCTTGCTAGTCTTACCCCATTAGTATGACTTACAGAGACAAGGAATAATAGCTTGTTTACCTGTAACTGATGTCCTTTGGTCATCTGTGCAGTCACACAACCCACCCATCCTCCCTGCTACAGGTGTTTTTTTT
>NW_015231868.1:0-744 GCF_001447785.1 Gekko japonicus | reverse complement strand
TGACAATACTGTTTTGAAAACACAAAGCCTCTACTGGTAGACACAGTTCAGCATGTTAAGCATTCCAGGGCATCTCCTGTAAAAAGGGTCTCCAGTGGGTGCAGACCTTTTCCAGTTCTGCTGAGAACTTGTAGAACCGGCGATGCTACGACTACCCCGGATTAAATGGAGCAGTACTTTGAATATAGGGCAGACACTTACGATCATAAAAGCAGTCAGGATCCCTGCTGTTTTTAATTATATGGGAAACAGAGGTGTGAAACCACCCTTCGCGCTTCTGTTTCCCTTTAGTCTTCTTCTGAGTAATTTTGTGCTGCCTGATTATTTAGCTGCGGAGCTGTAGTCATGGCTTTCCCCCTGTTCTTTTTCTCTCCCCCCCCCCCCATCCAGGAACAACTTACCAGCGAGTGGGATGGATGCTTCCTTGACACATGAGTCTCTAGTGAGTCTCTCAGAGGTGGGTGTTCTGCTGCGGATGTTGACGGTTTTTTGAAAATGACTCTCTTAAACTGGCATTCACCCTGGATGGGTTGGGAGTATGACGCTTACTCAAATACTCTCGTCCAGCAAATTCATTTTTATGTACTGGGTGATTCAGAAAGCCTTTCTGATGATTGGTGTTTCAGAATGCAAAGGGAGCCACATTTTATACCCAATGGGTAGTTCCCTAGTCCTCCTCAAACTACAGAGAGGGAGCAAAGTGCATGTGGATAGGAGCCGAACGAAGTTTGAGTCCAGTGGCAC
>NW_015231867.1:0-744 GCF_001447785.1 Gekko japonicus | reverse complement strand
AGTTACCTACTTTTTGCTCTCGGGCAAGGTGAGCTTAGCTCTCTATACCTTGGGGTCCAAGAGTTTTGGTTTTTAAGGCTAGAATTCACTCCCCTGCCTGGATTACCAAAAACCCTTTAAATTTGAGGTTTTTATAGGCTAGACCACTGTCCCCGCCGGGTTCACCCTCAGTAACCCTTTTTTGGTTTTTAAGGCTAAACCTCTGTCCCCGCCGGGTTCACCATTAACTTTTGGAGTTTTGAGCGTGGGCTTGGCCTGGACCTCTCGTCTCTTACCGGATTACTCCTATTAACCGGTTTAACTAAGGTTTTTGAGCATTCCACCCACCAGGAGTACCTTTTAATAACCTGGGAAGATTTCAGGGCAATCTACAACCAATGGATCCCTTGAGACACTATGCCTCACTGAGTGGCTCCGTAGACTCACATTAACTTTTAGCGCTCTGCTTGCAAGTCAAAGCAATTGGCTTCCAGAAAACTGGAGGAAGGGTGGAACCTTGGCTCTAAAATAGGCCTGGCTCCGCTTAGTTTGTGACTATTTTTTTGCATCTACAAATGGCGTGTGGGATATTGTGGTGTGCGGCAAGTTCTAACACCCTACACTATCGTTCTGCAATTCCAACCCACAAGATAGACCGAGAGACGGCTCGCAGGTAGCCTTTAGGAATTTGTGCGGAAGGTCCCTTGCGTTCAGATCCTGATTGGTCACGGGATTGCTCCGATCTGTTATGCCAACTTCTCCAGG
>NW_015231866.1:0-744 GCF_001447785.1 Gekko japonicus | reverse complement strand
GTGGCTGAATGGGCATTAAAACCCAGTCCTCCTCAGTCACGAGCTGGTACTCTAACCTCTACAACCACACTGGTTCTTTATCTGGAATGCTGTTGAAATGTCTGAAGCTGTTGGGGTCAAATGTTCTCGCATTTCGGTGCCCTCTCAACAATGTTTACAGTATCCTTTTGCCCCCTTTAAACCTCCGGGCATGTTGAGTTTCAGTTGACCATATTGGAAACATCCCATAATGGGACAGAAAACATATACCGTGCAATTGAACGTTATTTTAATAACACTAATTGCGATGTCATGGTTGACCTGTACAGACAGAGTGTTTGAGGTCCCTCTAGATGCTATTGGGTAAGCTGCTGTGATGTCACAGACAGTTCAGGATGGTATAGGAGCCGGGGGAAGCCTTAGGGTTTGAATGCATGCACAACATTTTGTAAATTAATCCAAAATGTATTTATTTATTGGCATGCGTTTATTGAAATACTTCTGCTTTTAGAACAAACCATAGAAATTTAAAAAATCCCCAATTGGGGTAAGTAGGAAGTGGGCGTCACAGGTACAAACTGGTTTCAGAAACTTTGTGTTGGGGGTAGGCAGAAATTCAAAAGCACAACCTGAAGCCCCTTGTAAAAGAACCAAATAGTGACTTCTGATAAAATTGCCATCAGTGGAAGCCCAACAGGTAGGGTTTCCAGGCACTGACACGGGGGAAGGGTGCTGCCAGTGACAGTGTGATGTCACTTCTGGGGA
>NW_015231865.1:0-744 GCF_001447785.1 Gekko japonicus | reverse complement strand
ATAATCCTTTCAATGTCGTTGCCAGCCATTTCTTCAGACAGTATGCACCAATCCCTTTTCATGTCGGCCTTATCAGCGCACCCAGACCGTTCCCTGTCTCTTTGCTGGGAACAGCACTGTAAGCTCCTGCCAGGAGTGGCTGGGATCACAGCATCCACGGTGGCCAAATGGACCATTGATGAGGTAAGAACGTGTGAAAGGGGGGGATGGATCGGTAAAAGCACAAGCTTGCTTCTGAGGGTATCCCTGCCACTACCCCCACCACCCACTTTCTTCCAGTAGATTTTTAGAAAAGGTCGCTGGGAGGGCTCTCACAAAAGGTAGGGGGGCTGTCGTCCCCCCCCCAGCCTATTCTAATTTGAGCTTTCATCTTTTTTTTCATAAGAATCTGCTTTTTGATTAGTTCTCATTCTGAAGCCCAGCTCCACCTGTCAGAATTTAGGAAAGTAAAAGGAAACGTGGCCTTTTCAGTTGTTGCACCCCACATATAGCATTCCTTCAATTCATATTGCCATCACATTTGTCTTTTACAAACCAGGCTAAACAGTTCTTATTTCTCTCCAGTACTTTTCTTGAATAGGTTGGTTCTGTTTAGTTGAACCACTCCTATGGATTTTAGTGTGTTTTGCTGGTTGGAAATGGCTGTTCTAATGTTCTGAAATTTTCATGAGCTGCCTTCGGTATTTCTATCTACTCAACCCTAAGGGTTGGATGGCCAGGCCAGCCCAATCTTGTCAGATCTTG
>NW_015231864.1:0-744 GCF_001447785.1 Gekko japonicus | reverse complement strand
GCTCAGGGCACTAAACTCTGGTGGGCAACTGAGTCAGAGAACACTTTCAGAAGCGGTTTGTCTGCTGCCTCCACACAGAGATTTCTCCCCACATTAGAAACAGGAGGCCTCTTCATTAAAGGGGAACAGCCAGAATACCTTTTCTTCATTCCAAGCGCACAACTCATGGTTTCCCCTGGGCTTTCCCCTTACAACCAGATTAAAAGCAAAATCTGCTTTAGTCTAGCTCACAGGAGGCTCTGCTGAATGGCTAAAGGGGACCATCCTTATGGATTCTCCCTTCATCACTGCCAAAACTATGAGAAGAGCTCAACTCTGTTTGAAAGCAGGATGGGAAAGCTCACCAGGTCCCCCCCATTGCCCTTTGTAGGGATTTTCACCTTTCCCTGCTCTGCTGTGTGACTTCAGGGAGTATGAACTGGGCTGTAGAAACTCAGGTACAACTTGCCAAATAACACAGCATGTCTTTTGGCCCCTGAGACATTTGTTCCCCAAGGTGAGAATGTGTTTCCTGCCACATGCCTTTTTCTGCAGAACACCTCCACCACACACACATCTTTACCCTCGTACACACTTTGGACCAAAATCAGTATTCCAAAGGTGAAGAGCCCTCTTTTTGCCCAGCCATTCTCTCTTCAGTGCCTTGGCCTTCAGAATATCCCTTTTGGGAGTTTCATGCTCTATGCTAGAACCCTATAGACCTTCCTTCCTTTCGTTAGCAGATGTTTTTGTCTCACATCCTCC
>NW_015231863.1:0-744 GCF_001447785.1 Gekko japonicus | reverse complement strand
CACACACACACACACACACATTGCAACTGCAGTGGTTTTCTTTTTCGCAGTCATATAACATCACTGCAGATACATCTAACTTCTGGGTTTTCCCCAGATTCACTTCATAATTTACAGAACCTGCTTTGGTAGACTGTACTTAAAGTGAGTTTGGTTGCAGTGCAGATGGGAAAAAGCTGGGTTTTGCACCTCCCCACTTACTCCTGACACTAGTTCCACTCATTTTCCTTTATGTGCACCACATTTTTGCCATTTTTAAAAAATTAATAGTGGATATATCACTATGGTCATATACCTAATAGGATTTTTTGGAATGCTAGTAAAAGAGTACTCCAGCGGTAAGGGACCGAGGAATGACTTCTGGAAGGGGAAAGCATGGAGAATATCCCTGTATTGAAGCTCTGTTGCCATTTCAAATACTTTTGTATTCACAGTGGCAATCAAAGCAACACATGGAACTGTTCCTGTGTGGAAGCAACCTTTATCAAGTGAGCATCAGCTTTTAATCTGTAACTGTGAGAATGGTATACTGCTGTCCATATTTAGTGAATCTGTGTTGTCCTAGGATATGGGATGCATGTGATCCATGGTGTTATCTGACCTTTTCCCATTGCTCCTCCCTCATCACCACTCCTCTTCTGTTCTTGGCTATTCTATAAACAGTTCCATGGGTACAAGAACACAGCAAAGTTTTTTGCATGTCTTGGGGTGTGGATTTTACTTCCTTCCTGAAGCTTCTGTGAG
>NW_015231862.1:0-744 GCF_001447785.1 Gekko japonicus | reverse complement strand
AGGGGTCCCCCAAGTTTGGAGAAAAATCTTCTTTCTCTCTGGGACTGATCTGTCGATTTAGATATCCTCAGATCTGACCACACTTGAGGGATAGATATATAGACTGTCATGTATAGGCCCTCTTTCTACTTTCATAAAGTGCAGTGATTTCTCTTCTGCTTTGGTCATACTCTCTCTCTATATATGAGCCAGGATAGTCAATTGGCAGCAAGGATGGATATGCTGGCAGACTTGGATCAGAGTCAGAACATGACAGAGCAGTAGCCCAATGACTGGAAGCTGGTGGGGGTGGAGAAGGATAGGCTTCCTATTCCAGCTTACCTGGAGTCCCTAAAGTGGGACTCCCAAAGCTTATGAGCTTCTCATTCCTTGCTAGACCTGGCCAGGCATTCTCCCAGCAGCCCAGAGCATTGCTGTAGGAAGTACATGAGGTTGCTTCCCATTTGTGTGCTGCTCCAGGTTTTTTGGGGGGCATGGCTAAATCCCATCTGGTAGGCCTCCTGGCTAGAAGCAGCTGCCACTTGCTCACCCCCGTCCCTCGGAACAGCAACGGCTTCTTCTAGCTGCCATTAGCTACTTGCTTCCATTTGCATTCATACTTGCTGTCTGGTGGAAGAGGGGAGAAAGAGGAGGAGTCACATGGTGGTTATGCACCCAGAGAATAGTACTCATTCTTGGCAGGATGAACTAGTCTCACCAGTCTTGCTGTTGCCACCCAGACAAAAACAAAACAAAAAGGCAGCG
>NW_015231861.1:0-744 GCF_001447785.1 Gekko japonicus | reverse complement strand
CAAATCTCCAGGAATTTCACAAGCCAGAGAGGACAACCGTATTCTGAGGGGCCCTTTTCACACCAACTACACTCTACCCAACTCTTGTCTGAAATCATAAGATTTGTTGTTAGCTTAACTAGGCTAGTCTCTCTGTGTACACACACACACCATTCAATTCCTCATATTTTTTCTTCCTCTAAGGAGCTCAAGGCAGTCAACTTCCTCACAACTATCTTGTGAAGCAGGTTAGACTGAGAGCCAGCCACTGGCCTGAGGTCATACTTCCCCTTTCCCTCCCCCTCAATAAAGAGGACAGTGAATTTACAGTTACACATCAGTGGCACTAGGCCAACTTCCTGGACTGTCACTCTCCTGAGGTGATCAGGGCCCCAGATATATGTATATTTTCCTGGATGGAGCAAGGAAGGATTCGCATAACTGGTAATGTTTATTTATTTTAGATATTTATTCCCCACTTTTCAATGAGGGACCCAAAGCAACATACGAAATTGTTCTCTGCACCGCCATTATATCTTCACAACAACAACCCTGAGAGGTAGGTTAGCCTGAGAGAGAGATTACCCAGCATGCTTCCACGGCAGAGTGGGGATTTGAACCTGGGTCACCCAAATCCTAGTCTAACACTCTAAACACATCACCCCTCTGGCTCAGTTTTGTTTTGTTGATATGTTTTACCTTTTTGATTAATATACAAAATAATATACAAAAAAGATTGTTAGTGCCCTGAGCCTTTATTCCCCA
>NW_015231860.1:0-744 GCF_001447785.1 Gekko japonicus | reverse complement strand
ACTTCTGAGTGCTGATGCTATCTGCATTGCTCTGCTTTCAGTAGAAAGGCTCTCTGGGATATACATTTGGATTCAGGATGTACATTTGGATCCACATCTGAGCCTTTATTCCACTGAATTCAGCACAGTGTAGACATACAGCATTTATGCTCAGATGCTCGTTTAGATGCGCATCTGATTTATACCCTGTTTCTGATCCAGCAAATGATCTATGTGCAGAAGCCAGATATCTTGCAAAGATCCCCCCGCTACTCACACAGGAGAATGGAAGGATGGATGAGGGGATGGAGAGGGAGAGAAAATTTCCTTTTTGTCCTGCCTCTCCCCTGCTCCAGCACTCCTGCCAGAAAATCTTTTCACAGGCACAAACTTGTAAAACAAACATAAATTGACACTTCAGAATGACAGTCTTTCCTGAAGGTCTTATGACAACAGCTTGGACAACACCTGACAGAGAAGAAGCTCTTTTGAGCTGTCACACAAAGCTCAAGGTATGTTGCTGGAATATGAGAATTTATCACCAGATCATTTTATCTGACCACTTGTACCCATTTTAACTTGTGCTAACTGATAGAATTGCTGTAGAACGCTGTGTTACAAAACCTCTACAGAAGTTTTCATGTATGTTAGCAAGACACTAATTCAGTCATCTGTGCAAGTGCTGGTGTGCGGACATAATGATCCCTTTCCTTCCTTTTCTCTCCTGCTGTATTGCTGTAAACTGCCCAGAGAGCTTCAGCTATG
>NW_015231859.1:0-744 GCF_001447785.1 Gekko japonicus | reverse complement strand
AAAGCCCTTTGCTGGGGTCACCTTAAGTTGGTATTGACTTGAGGACAGTTTTCTCCCTTTTTGCTATTTGTACAGCAAAGTTCTGCATCACAGACACCATGGCCTTCTGAGATGTGCTGGGAGGAGATTTTTGTCTTTGCTCTCTGTGTGTAAGCTATTTTGAATAGAAGGTAATTACATCAACTTTCTAAAGAAATTCTAGAGCACTTCCATATAATCAGTTCACTGTGTATTAAAATGCATATTTACTTCCTCTCTAAACAACAGGCAGCTATTTAGTTATGTATACATTTCATTTTGTGAAGTCAATCTGCTACATTTATTTAACTTGGGGGAGACACATTTATGCTTCTCCCTAGATAATTGGACATAGAAAACTGTGTTACATGGATTCAGGCCATTGGCTTCTCAAGGTGAGTGTTATCTAACTTCAACTGACAGCCACTTGAAGTCTTCCATATCATCTACTACTTGATCCTTTTAACTATAGATGAAGGAGTTTGAACCAGGGGCTTTCACTACCATAGAACCAAGTCCATGGGGGAACAAAAAGAGTAGCAGTGTCACCCTATAGTGCTACTCTAGTCTAAACCCACTGATATCAACTGGAGTAACTGGGCACATGATTACAGTATAATACTACTTAAACTGAAGTAACGTTGCATAGGATAGAGATGTATGCATCCCATCTCTGCCCTTTATGGTTGCCAACTTTCAAGTGCGGCCTAGAGATCTCCTGGAATT
>NW_015231858.1:0-744 GCF_001447785.1 Gekko japonicus | reverse complement strand
GGCAGTATATTAGTATATTTTCCAAAATAAAATGGCTTTTCCCATGAACTGTTATTATTAGTAGTAGACACCTCTGTTTACATTTTCAAAACAGCTTCGTATAATAGGCCCCACACACGAAGAGTGCCATCTATTGGTATGTAAGAATAAAATTTTGTATAATTGTTTTCAAAACTTTCTAAGTTTTGTAAAAGTTTTTCTTACAAAGCAAAGGAAAAAAAATAAGAATATTTTGGATGCGTGACTACAGATATACAATATACTATTTATTATTTTCTAATCTGTCAGATTAGCAGATTGATGTTAGTATACCTATGAAATAAACCATTTGATTATATATGATTCATGCAGCTATCCATTTATCCAGCCCCATTAACAGCTCATTTGGGAACCCTGGCCTGACAAATGCAGCAAAAACAGGTGGGAATCTGGTCGGTACCACTTCAGATGAACACATTTTTGAATACTCTATGTATTCACTTAAAAAAAGAAATGAGGGCCCAGCCTCTGGATACATAAGGGGTTTGTGTCACATATTCAGCTGTACATGCATTGACAGCAACGTTTTAGGGCTGCCAGGCCTGATAATCAGTGGGAGACTAGAGATGTGCATGTCATACCTCTCTAGGAAATACCTAAAACTCTACAGTTTTACTATAAAGTTGCCTAATGCTTGAGCTGATGTTTATCTCTCTCTCCTTCAGGTCACAGCCTTGTTCCCACCAATTGTCAACTAGAGGATTT
>NW_015231857.1:0-744 GCF_001447785.1 Gekko japonicus | reverse complement strand
CCCAACCTGGAGTTGGCAACCCTACATAAGACAATCCCAGCATAGCAAGAAATTCAAGGGCCTCTAGAATTCGGCACATAGACACAAAAGCCATACCCTACCAGCATAACAACTGCACCTGCATGGGGGGGGGGAGAATGTCCTGTCTGCTTTCTGGTGACCCCCATGGCCCTGTTCCAGTCAACTTTCATCTTTGCAGCTGCTTTTCATTGTTTGGCTTCTTCTTTTATCCTGTTTGTCTTTCCTAGATTTGGCGTGCAGTGGAATCTAAGCTATGCATGTCTTCATCTGTTGTAACTGTTCTGGTCAGAGCATTAGTTCAAAGCATCCAAATCCACTAGGAAGATGGATCACGTTGTCTTCAGTACGTGTGACTTGTGATTTGATGGCACATTTTTAGAAACGTTGGGAGTACACATTCTCTGAAAGTGACAGTGTTTCCTTACATTAGTTGTACCATGTCAGTAGGTCTTCTCTGAAGTGGGTAGGGCAAAAGAGGACAGCCTTGGGGAATATCTGTGCTGCAGTAAAAGGGGCTTTTAAATGTAGTATTTCTTTATATCATTTAAAATGTCATTACAGCTAGTTGTCTGCTCCTCTGTGCTTCTGTGTAAGAAATACTCTGTGCTACAGAAATGGGGTTTGGAGACACATGAATTAGTTTACATCACTTTGTAGGATCTCTCCCATTTTTTCCTCTTCTTCTTTTTAAAACCCTGTTTCCAGTTAGAACAACTGCACTTT
>NW_015231856.1:0-744 GCF_001447785.1 Gekko japonicus | reverse complement strand
TCTCTTCCTCTCCATTTTATCCTCACAACGATTTTGTGAACTAGGTCAGGCTGAGAATGCGTGACTGGCTCAGGGCCCCCCCCCCAGCCAGCTTCCACAGCAAATTGGAGGTTCGAACCTGGGTTCCCCAGATTCTAGTGCAGCCCTCTTATCACGACACCAAACTGTCTGTCAGTATGGAATTTCTAGTGTATTACTGAAGTGATCAAAGTTTATTCAGTGTGATCAAAGAAGCCCTACATGGCCTTTATTCTCTACTGGCTAAAGTGCTCTCCTTATTGGATTAAGTATGAACTCAGCTAATAGCCAAACTACACATGAAGCTGCCTTTTAGCAAACCAGGCTTTGGGTTCATCTAATCCAGTCTGCCTGTTCTGAAATCTGAAGATTCAGGCAGAGGAGGGTCTTCCTCAGCACCTGCTACTAGGGTTCCTTTAACTTGAGGTGCCAGAGATTAAGCCTGTGTGCAAATAAAGTGTTCTGGCACTGAGCTCTGGCAAAAGGGCTGGATGCTGGAAGAAGCTTCTCACTCCTCTGCTGAAGTCTCGAACTGATAATTTCTCCATCCTGTCTTGGACATGCCTGGTGTCTTGTTTAAGCCAGGCTGCCAGCTGTGCAGAGATTCGGCATGTGCTTAGCCCTCCAGAGGTCCATGGCCCAAACAGATGTTGAGTGTGTTCATGGAGGGAAGGTGGTGTGGTATAGCCTCATCTTGTCTCGGAAGCTAAACAGGGTTGATACTTG
>NW_015231855.1:0-744 GCF_001447785.1 Gekko japonicus | reverse complement strand
TCATAGAGTTGAAAGGGACCTCCAGGGTCCCTTACGATTTTTTAACAATTAAAAATCCAAGCCCATTGACACCAGATAAATTGGTGGTATGAAGATTAGTTGGATTAAATGCCCACCTTCGGTTCAGGGTAGTATGGGGTTTCTTTTCTCTCCCCGAGCCTTGTCGTTTTAAAACTTCATCTAGCTCCACTGTTATTTCCTCTCTGTCTTAACCACCCATCGAGCTTTCACTGAAGGCGTCTGTCCTCAGGACATGATCCAGTCAAGGTTAAGCACTTTCTGGTCCCATTGCTTTCAGTGGGAGAGCTCGTGCTGATTGCCCTCCCCTGCACACTTACTTGGAAGTAAAGCTCCATTGAACTCAGCGGGGCAATTCCAGTAAAATCGTAAAAATCTAAGCGACTTCTACATTCTTGACGCTGGCGGGATGATGCTAATTTCTAAAATTGCGCTTCTCTCTCGGCTCTGGCATCCGCGAATGCATGCGCCGGGGCAAAAAACGCCAAACCTGATCCTTCTGCTGCCTGAAATCTGTTTCCAGTCTCCCCACTCAGTAGGTTTATCGTGCCTTTCCAGGAGAGAATTTGTCTTCCACCTTTCCATGAAGTCTTGTTCACACACTTCTCGAATGCCATGAACTTCAGCAGAACTTTGCGACCTGTTGGTTTGCGATGGGAACTGACTTTGGTCGGAATCTTAAACTGTAAGTAGGCTGGCTTATTTACCCTTAAGAGCCTTCACTGA
>NW_015231854.1:0-744 GCF_001447785.1 Gekko japonicus | reverse complement strand
TGACAAGATTGGGCTAGCCTGGGCGATCCCAGTCAGGGCACCTTCTTCTACTGCAAATTTAGAAAGTACGTCCACATGACACCTGAGGCACATATTTCATTTGCAAAGTCATTATTACCCCTTGCAGTTAATGAGACGGATGGCAGTCTTTGATCCATGCCATTGTTAGCAATTAGTGGAACCATAAATGGAACATCAGAGGCAACAAGAGAAAGAATAAAACAATTACAGAGATCACAAAGCTGTTCAGGACAAGTCAGTGAATTGCCAATCCAGAGAAGGCTTTTTCTTTGCTCACAAACTGTGAGATAAAAAGTCAAAGGTGGTGGTTGTGGTTGTTTTTGATAAACTAGAACAGCACCTCAAAAAACAAACAATAATGTGCCATTTCTGAAGACAGGGAAGGATGGGAAGGAACTCTGGGGTACTTTATAAATTAAGAATTTTGTTGTTGTTGTGACAGTATAGATTCATAAGACAGAGATTCTCTTTGTAATGTACCAGTGGGATTTCTGGGTAAGCCATTGGTGGTCTTTTCCCTTTACATCTCCGTATAGTCTGCAATCTCAATCATAATAGATGTTACTAGACGGAGTGATGCAATGTTCAATTTAAGCCCCGTATAGACTAAAAGATTATGCCTGTCAGGATCTTGACAGCAGACTTGTTGGAATAATAGAGAAGCTGCCATGTGATGTACTTATGGAGAGTGAGAAAGTATGTGTGTGTGAGAGAGAGAGAAAG
>NW_015231853.1:0-744 GCF_001447785.1 Gekko japonicus | reverse complement strand
TTTTTTTTCATAAAATGCATTTTCTTTTCAGTGGGATGCCATAACAGAAATGGATGAATATAATCGCCCCATTCACACTTACCAGGTATGTAATGTTATGGAAGCAAACCAAAACAACTGGCTTCGCACAAATTGGATCTCTCGTGATGCAGCCCAGAAAATTTATGTGGAAATGAAGTTTACATTGAGGGACTGCAACAGCATTCCATGGGTACTGGGGACATGCAAAGAAACATTTAATCTCTACTACCTGGAATCAGATGAATCCCATGGAATTAAATTCAAACCAAATCAATACAGTAAAATTGATACTATTGCAGCTGATGAAAGTTTTACTCAGATGGATTTGGGGGACCGCATCCTTAAGCTGAACACAGAAGTTCGTGAAGTGGGACCAATAAACAGAAAAGGATTTTTTCTTGCTTTTCAAGACATTGGTGCGTGCATTGCTTTGGTCTCTGTCCGTGTTTACTACAAAAAGTGTCCTTTCACTGTTCGGAACTTGGCTATGTTTCCTGATACTATTCCAAGGGTTGATTCTTCCTCTTTAGTGGAAGTACGAGGCTCCTGTGTGAAGAGTGCTGAAGAGCGAGACACTCCAAAATTATATTGTGGAGCAGATGGGGATTGGCTTGTGCCTCTAGGACGATGCATCTGTAGTGTTGGGTATGAAGAAGTGGATGGTTCCTGCCATGGTAAGAGAATTGTTTTTGATTGCATTCCAAGGCAACCTTTGGGTTTTTT
>NW_015231852.1:0-744 GCF_001447785.1 Gekko japonicus | reverse complement strand
CATTTTTCAGTACCTCGTGGACGGTTATTCTGTTAGCGTCATGCAGTGCATCTTTGCTGTTTGGATCAGCAGGTGACAGGTAAACTCAGATAATCCAGAAATTCAGATCACTGAGGTTCAGATAAAGGGAGTTTGACTGCCTGTATAAATGATTAACTGGCAGGAATAATTTTGTTTGAGAAGACGCTGGATGCAATATATACAACTGCTATCTACTGTGTCAGATCAGCACTGGTCCATCCTGCCCAGTTCTGCCTAAACAGGCTGGCATCAGTTCTTTCAGAGTTCCAGGCAGATAGACGTCTTTCTGATAATACCTGCTACTCAAGATCCTTTTAAGACTGCTGGAGACACCAGCCAGGAATTCCCAGCTCTGATGTTAAATTCCAGCACAGACTCCCTCGGGACAGGTGGCTGATGTTGCCAGGAATTCCACAGGAATAGCTCTGGTTATTCTTCCAGACTGGTAATGAAACTGCCATTGTCGGATCCATGCAAGGATCCAAACCAGCATTCTGTCTCCCAGCAGTGGCTACTCATAGGGCCTGGGAAGCTTACAAGGAGAAAGCTGCCCCCTGTTGCTCATCCCTCAGCATCCAGTAATTAGGGATACACTGCCTTTGAATATGGAAGTTCCACTGTTCTTACAAAAGCAAGAAGACATCGATAGATCTATGATTCAAGAATAGCATTTAGAAGAGAACGGAGATAATGCGAAAAGTCACATCTGCACGGGTCTGTGAG
>NW_015231851.1:0-744 GCF_001447785.1 Gekko japonicus | reverse complement strand
TGCAAAGCACACTTCTTCAGACAAATTGCCTGTGTAAACTGTGTAAAGAGTTATAGCATCTCTTCCCTCTTCCTGCCCTATATCATAAGGGATACCCCTGATCACAGAACTACACATTCCACAACTACACACAGCCGAAAGGGTGGCTGCAGTAATGGCAGCAACTAATTTCACCGACCTGATGCCCCACTGTTTTCTTATGTTCTTTGCTTGCTTGGGCTGTCTTAGACTTGGTTGGTTTAACAGCTGTTCGAGACAACGGTGTGCGGCCGGAGGGTGTTGCCGAAGTGGGGCTGATGGCCTTCACGTCCAGAAACAGCTCAGACAGCATCTTAAGCTGGTTCAGACACAGGGAATAAAAACGTCACCTCTGAATTAGAGAGAGGGAGGGCACTCCAAAGGGCAGTGAAAAGGAGGAACCAAAAGGGAAGCGGGAGATCGTCTCAAACAAGATAACATCCTAAGCTTTACCGTGCTCCAGTGACTAATCTGAAAAACCGTGGGAGAAATTTAGCCTCTAATTTTGCTTCGCAAGAACAAGTCGATGTAAATAAGCATACCTTCTTCATTTACCTGTAGTAATTATTTATTCTGTTTTAGGGTTCCTATCTATCGAAGGCTTTTTTCATTGGTCCATTTGACATGCTCCCTTTGGCAGAACTTCATGGTACATTTGCAGGGATCCCCCGGGAGCAAAGATAATGCACACGGGCAGCTCAGATGGTGGAGATCTCCTGCATTTTC
>NW_015231850.1:0-744 GCF_001447785.1 Gekko japonicus | reverse complement strand
AGATCTTTTCTGTCCTGGAAAGGGTGTAGCTGCCTAACCAGTCGAGGCAGATAAAAGCCACTATTGGCCTCCTGCTTATCCAGCATTCTGATACATAAGAATTCTCATGTGACTATCAGTACTTCCGGGGGGCTAGGTCGAGGACCCATACCACCTTGAAAACTGGAGGGGATGCAAGCATGATGAGTAAAATCCAAAACACACAACAGCCGTTAGCCTCATTTCAGCTTTGGGAATATGAAAGAGAGTCAGGGAGACATCTGAGTCCCCGCAAAAAAACATCAGGGCAGACAGTAAAGAAGAAAAGCATTCTCTCCCCCCCCCCTCTTGATTGGGGGAGTTGTTAGAACAGCTTGAAAAGGCAAGGTGTAAACTTTGTAGCACCGGAGTGCACATCATTGTCATTGAAGCTGATTTACAGTATATCATGGACAAGAGTTGACTTTGCATGGAATAAATCAAACTCGCGATGCTGCTGTTAACACCGCAGAGTCTTATGGTACTGTAGAGACAAACACATTTATTTTGACTCATCTGTTTCTTGGCCAGAGCCCACCGCATCAGGTTTGTGTCTGGTCCATGAAAGCTTAGGTTATGGTGCATTTTGTTGGCCTTCCAGGGTCCACGAGAGTTGTTGTTGCTGGACCAGAATAACACAGCCAAGATCTGTTGCAATGGAAGTTTGGCATCAGCAGAAGAGTTGCTTTTAAGTAGTGGAGGATGATCAGTTTTAGCTGTTATTCC
>NW_015231849.1:0-744 GCF_001447785.1 Gekko japonicus | reverse complement strand
ATATTCTGACAACTACTAACAAATTTGTTGGCAGTCATACAACTGATATAAATTGCCTGGCTGGTACCCAAACCACTGGGATGCCTTTGATCTTAACCATCCATACTAAAGGTCCCATCCATTAAGACATATTATTATCCTGAATCTAACACCCCCCCCCCCAAATGGTTTCTACAGAATCTTTGGGTGAGGTGCGGTTTCATGAACAGAGTACAAACAAAATTCCACTAAATGGAAATCAACTCTACTTGTAAAAAGTGAATTTCTATTAACTTGGAACTTTTGGTAGTATCAGTTTTCAGTGTAATTAAAAGGGGGGGCGGGGAAGGGCGGTGCTTTTCTGAATACCCTACACAACAGCTGTGTACAAGTGTAGCTCTTTCAACTACATTTCTCAGAAGGAATGTATGAAGTCATAAAGAATGAGACCTTATCAACAACTGGCTGTTTCACTAAGGCAGAGCCTTTCCTCTTCCACTTCCTGCCTTGCTTTACAAACAACTGATGATAGAGCAAGTGCATGCTTTCATAAACTGATTTAATTACAACGCTTCTTAAATACTGACTAACATACATCCAGTCAAATCCTCCTATAAGAAAGCAGCAAGAGTATACTAAGAGATTATTTTAGGGCATGATCCCAAAACTCACTAAAACCAAAAATTAGTCAATGCATCAACTCACTGGGATGCAGATACGTTTTTTAGCGTGTGCCTTCCTCACTAGTTTGGTGTAGTGGTTAAG
>NW_015231848.1:0-744 GCF_001447785.1 Gekko japonicus | reverse complement strand
TTTCTGGAAATTTTACATCTCTACCCCTGACTAGTGATGGATCGGAGTGGGGAAAGGGGTCACCAACCAAGCCTCCGCAATAGCTGAGCAGTGCCTTTTGGGGTTGGCTATGTGAAAGGCGATCAGGGTTATCAGGGAGGCTGTGAGGCTGAAATTACTTTCCAACCACAAGGGAAAAGGAGCTCTTGCAAATGTCAGAAGTGCCAGTGTGCCATGAATGGCTTGCTGTCCTTACGTTAAATGAGTCAGAGGTAAAGCCATGGAGGCTGATCCAGACAGGTCAAGACAGGAGCTGGAGGGGTGTGGGTGCCTACCACCCTCCTCGCCGTCCTCTTGATGGCCACTCACAGCTGTTTTGAAATTGGCTTCATGAAAAATATACCGGGAGAACTTTGCACCCAAAAATGATGTGCTTTATTTCAGAAATGGAAGGCTGCCATCTGGCTGCTTGTTTAAGCTACTAAGAGCACATCCACATCACACACATATAACGCAGCGGTTCTTGAACTGCAGTCAGATTCTTCTCAGTTCAGCCTGCTTTTCTCCCCATCTTTTTGACGTGGAAATGGTTTCTAAACTTACTGTACTTTTTAGGATCCAATTGAAAGTAATTCCACACTACCTTCCCCCTCTCCGTAGTGATAACTGACATCAGTAATCACTAAGCAGTAATTTTATTTCCTTAGGGAACTCATGTTCTGTGAGTGGAACTACCCTAACAGACAATTCTCAACATTCTTATTA
>NW_015231847.1:0-745 GCF_001447785.1 Gekko japonicus | reverse complement strand
CAGCGTCTTAACCACTTGAGCCACTGAGAATATTACTTCCCAATAGACACTGTTAGGGTTGAGGCAGCAGTCTGAAATGCTGATTTCCTAGTAGATACGTTTAGGATTCCCATTTACTGCATAAACCACTTAATACCGTATGCCTATATAACTTACTCGCGGCCATGGCCGTCATCTTGAAATTTAAAAATCCTTGCAGTACTTCCAAAACATGTTTGGGATCCATTTGTAGAGGGAAAGACATCCACAGCATCCCTTTATAGATCTGGCAGCACTACTAACGATCAGACTGAACTACTGTGATGTAATCAGGATCTTAGACATGTTGGATTGACCACAAGGTGTTAATAATGACACTGGACTTGTGAACAAGCCATCCTCATCAAGAGGCAAGATGCCACTTTGTTCCGTTCATTCGCAGAAAATCAAGCTCTGTAGAGCTCTGACTTGATCTTCGGGCAAGAATGGCTGTTGCTCATCCACATCAGATATCAAGGATCACATCATCCTTGATAAAGAAGGGGCCACCATACCAACCTGGAGCCAAGGAACATTCCAGGGCTGTAAAACCGCATAAAGCCAGCCATAATTCTTTCAGTCTCAGCTGGGTTTCATCATTCTTCTGTTCACTCAAATTCAGAATGCCATGATCATATTCTGAAAGACTCCGATACGCGTGCAAGTAGTAAATCAAAGGGAAAGGGAGGATGAGTCACTTCCATGGGCAGACTGATGGCACTGCACT
>NW_015231846.1:0-744 GCF_001447785.1 Gekko japonicus | reverse complement strand
TGAGCTGTTCAAGCAAAGAATTAAACTCAAATAAAAGTTAAGGTTCGTTTGTCACTGAGTGCATTTAGTAAGTACAATTCTTTTGTTTTGCCTCATAGATATTATATCCTGTGTTACAAATCGAGTGACAACCCTCCCGTAAGCCCTGAAACGTGTGCGGCCATCTTGGAAAAAGCCCAGCTTGATAACTGGATACTTGGGAAAACTAAGGTAGTATTATCTCACATAGGTTTCCAATCCATCAATAATATCTTCTATTCCAATCTCTCTGTAATTTAATGAAGCAGACATTTTTTTACTCAGTTATGGAGTCACCTGACCTTTTCCAGAGGCACTTTTTCCACATTGGAATTTATCTTCTTGTGTTCCCCAGTGGTTTTGCCCTGGTATGATAAATCAAATGGAATGCATTGGATAGGGAATGCCAGAGACATGGAGATATATATTCCTACAGGCCAAATGGACATTACTGAGACAGATGTTTTGTTTTTCTCTATAGAGTTCAGTTTTGAAGGCATTGTCTACAGAAGGGAATGTTCACCAGATTATATGTTTTCTATATTTTAAAAGGTGTTCCTCAAATATTACCATGTGGAGCAGCTAAATTTAATGCAGAAGGAGACAATCAACAGGATTGTTCTGATTCAAGCATATGTCAGAGGGTGGCTTGGTTCAAAGAGATACAAAAAGCTAAAGGAGAAAAGAGAAGAAAGTGCAGTCAAAATACAATCAGGTAAATGTTTA
>NW_015231845.1:0-744 GCF_001447785.1 Gekko japonicus | reverse complement strand
GGTTCAGCTTTCCAAGTGGTGGACCTCACTTGGCTGGATCCCATTGAGTGCTCTGGAACAGAACTTGGGACTGACCCAGAAACAGCCTGCCTCTTAGTGGACAGACTGTCTGCCTTTGTTGACTGCCTGACGGTGGAATGGCTTCCTGCCAGTTGCTCATAGCTGCTTGCAACCAAGCGCAGAACAGCTGTGTTGGGGAACGAATGCCTATCGGTGTGTTCTTCCTCCTCCTCAGCAGAATGCAGGGCAGGGTCTTCCAGTCCATCAGCTGGCAGAAACACAAACATGGGCTTAACCAGAAGGACACTAGATGGACCCGTTTGCATTAGACTTGAAGGACCTGAGTGGGAAAGGCCAAGGAAGGTGGACGAAATCAGCATTTCCTGAAAGGAATTCACACCCGGCCCACTGACGTCTGGCTCTCCAGAAGGTGGAGTGGTATTTTGCATAGGCTGTAGACAGATCATGTTCTCGGCGCCCCGGATCAAGAAGGAAAGGTACTGAAGGGAAGGTGGGACTCCAAGGTAACTGCTGGCCTCAGCAGAGTCCAGGTTTCCATCCACCATAATGTCCGATTGGTTGAGGAGGTGCAGCAGGAAACCCCGGGAGCTTTGCACGAGATCCCGAGCCTCATCTCCTGCCAAGACTGAAGTCGTCCTCACACCGGGGAAGTGCTCTGCCATGCGCACAGAGCTCAGGATAGGAAGATGGACATTTTTGTGATGGACGGTTTGGGGAGCTGGG
>NW_015231844.1:0-744 GCF_001447785.1 Gekko japonicus | reverse complement strand
AATTTATTAGACAGATAAAACAAAGAAGTAAAATAAAATGTAAATGTAAAACACTACGTAAAGTGCGGTTTGGGTTCGTGCGTCAGAGAACGTAAGAAATATTTTTGAAAAGACTGAAAAAAGAATAATCTTGGCTGGTCTCCGTGTTCCAGTTGCCACGGGGATCGGCACGCACGGGGTGATATTCCCAGCCCTCTGGCCGTATCATTCGGAGAAGGGCAAGGTGGGAATGCTTCCCGTCGCAGGCCTTGTAATGAGTTTCCCCACTCCTGCTGGCGGAGGCTAATAGCAGGGAAATGCAATACATCCTGGGCGGACTGCATCCCATGACTCCTGCTAGGTGATACAAGTGCATTGTGGGAAACTCACAGTGGGGATGCCGATCCCAGTGGTGGGTGTAACGTCTAGTCCAGCTCTGTCATATTTAACTGTGCCCTTGAAACCGGGCAGCGTTATCAAACTGTTTAAGAGCACCAGTAAAACAGCAGTCCCTGTTGGTAGATTAAAATTAATTCTACCCTGTCAAACCCTCAGCTTTCAAAGCGTCACTAGAAGAAGAGATTCTTCACAGGTGTCCTAAGAACTCAAGCGGCAGGAGCAACCATTTAGCCGCAAGCTATACAAGAAATTACAAAAGCAATCAGTGCTGACCAACTCAGTGTTTAAGTGATCATTTTCAATAAGAACCTGCATACTGTTTATGGGTATTGGGAAATTTAGGCAACTACTTCTCTCCATCACAAG
>NW_015231843.1:0-744 GCF_001447785.1 Gekko japonicus | reverse complement strand
TGGCATTGTGACAATTTGGTATGTTTAAACACAAGATCTGCCACAATGACAAATAATGGAGGGGGGGGAGAGTCTTATTTTAAGGAGCTGATCATTCCCCCACCCAGAGTTTGTCTCCCTGCAGCCCCTTCTCGTATCGAAGTGTGGTTGATCTTTGAATTGAACATCTCCCTGTTCACCTCTCCTGTCCTTTCTTCTCAGGTCACGAAGCTGCTTTTGCTGCTTTCCTGTGTTGCCTCTGCAAAATTGGTGTGCTCCGGGTAGACGACCAGCTGGCCATCGTCTTCAAAGTGTTCAACAGGTAAAGCTGCGGGGGGTGGGGGGGGAGACCTAAGAGGGGTGTCAGGGTCGTGCCCCACAATGCAAGCAGCGAACTCCCCAAATCTTGCGTCCTGAGCTGCCCGTGGAGCCAACCTAGATCGGGCAAGGAGGAGAGCTACATAGCTTTAGTCACATGTCTGCCTGTTAACAACAGAGTAGGAGATGGGATGAGAACTGTTTAAAAAACAAACAAAATAAAGTATTTGGATGCGGGGAGCAAAACCCTTTGAAGAGCCATCTTTGCTAGCGGCTGTCGCTACATCCTGTGGCAGGGAGTTCCACAGGCGAATAGTTCATCTATTGAAAAGTCTGTTACCAGAGTGCAGGATGTGGCCATCAGCCTCTAATGAGGCATATGACAGCAGCTAGGCTATCTTTGGCGACGGTCACACTGGAGTCCTGGTGTGATCTGAGCCCACTTGC
>NW_015231842.1:0-744 GCF_001447785.1 Gekko japonicus | reverse complement strand
CACCACCACCACAACGGGTAGTTTATTCATTCATTGATTCTGAGCCTTTTGAAAGCACCTTTCCCTGAAACTCCATGTGGGTTACAATGATACTGAAAACACCATACAGTTAAAAATCCACAAGAACTAACAAACAGTCTAGTTATCCTCGTCTAGCTATGTTTGTTACTTGTTACTCGCTATCCTTGTTACTATGCAAGTTAGGTGCTCAGATGAAAGCCAAAAAAACCCCCATTATTGTCTGCTGCAACTCTAGTCACCCATGTTTATTGAGCTTTTTTCCCCTACTTGTTCTTCAGCCAGAATACCAGTGCTAGTGACAGTAAGCAGGGTGAATGAATACCAGCCTGAGTGCCCACAACGGTTCTCCTTCAGTATACCAGAGGATGCTGCCTTTGGAGACTTTGTTGCCAATGTCAATGGCACTGACCGAGACTATCCCTTCAACAATATTGAATACAGCATCCTTGGAGCACAAAATGTTTTCTACATTGGTCGTTGCTCAGGTAACCATATTATTGTAGGGCCCCTGCAGGCTTACTGATATGATCTACTTACAGTCCTACTTCCCAGGGTTTATTTACCACATATTTATTTACCACATTCCCACTCCCCAGGCTTTATTTATCATATATCTAGGTCCACCCCTTACTCTCTATCTCATGTTGCCTCAGGATGAGGGCTTTTCTTCTCTCATATCTAGTGTCAAGCATGGTAGAGATGCAAATGGACATACTTGAACTG
>NW_015231841.1:0-744 GCF_001447785.1 Gekko japonicus | reverse complement strand
GATCACCCCTGAACTTCATTGCATCTCAACTCTTGCTCTAGAGCACTAACCATGCTACTTTTAAAATTATTACTACAAAGGGAAGCTGCTGCTAAGAGAATATTTTTAGTGGGGAAGGGGGTGGGTGATAACTGGAGTAGTGGAGCCTATTGCTTCCTGATGTTATTCCTCCTAAACTTAGAAATCATTCACACAACCGTGGGGTTCTGGAAAGCCACTTGAGAAACTATTATGTGAATTGACTTGCCGGCTCTCGTGAGCTGACCATATGCAAGTGTCTCCATATCAGGCAAGGGCGGACTGGGAAGTCAGAATGACCCAGGAGCAAGCCAGGCTGAGAGGCCCCTGCAGTACCGGCAGAGCTACTGAGGCTTGGCTCTGTATGGCTCTGGTTACCAGCGGCCCTCCCAGGGCAGTGGCCCATTGGGAACTCTCCCTCTAAATTAATTGGCCAGTCTGCACAAACCATCAGGCACAAACCATCCGAAATGCAGGAAATTGTGGTGTTTGGATTTCTATGCACAGCTGGCTCATCACAGGTAGGGAGTCAATGGATACAGCTCTTTCAAGTAGACACTGTTCTTTGAGATGATGGTGTGACTTTGTTCTCTATTAAAACATTTTAAAATCCTCATTCCCTCTTATATGAGGAAAACTAGATGTTTGGTGTGATTGCTCAACATAGCAATTGTTTAGTCAGTCATTGGGTGCATTCAGACGGGGCGTTTGAGCCGGCATAAACTG
>NW_015231840.1:0-745 GCF_001447785.1 Gekko japonicus | reverse complement strand
AAAAAAAGATAGGAAGAGCAACTGAAGCGAAGAGTGCAGGCACACTGATCTGGGAGAAAGTAGTGTGAGATGTCACTTACTGACTTCTGAGTAGACATGTCTAGGACTACAGTTCAGGGACAAGAGAGGAATCTCCCTCTAGATGGCATGACAGCCTTCTGTCCCTGTCTGCCTTGGCTTGGCTTTAGGAAAGCCAGGCAGGAAAAGGGCAAGCCTGGCATGTACTGGGCGGAACAGCTGGATCTCTTGTCTGGCTTGCATCTGGGGAAACTGGTGAGAAGGATCAAAACGATGCTACACTTCAGTATGAAAGGACTTCTTCTTTTAGCAAAGGTCATATTGTGTTTTCCTGCCTCCAGGTTGAGGGAAAGGGGAGCTGTATCAAGGCTATAGAGATAAACATCACAACTCTGTGCAGTGTGGTAGATGTCACCTATCTCAGTAACTCTGTAGCCTACAAAACCATCCCCACAATGAAGATGTCCCTATTTTGAAACTGTTCAGACACCTCCAAGAGAGCTATTGCACATGTATCTTGCAAAAAACGAATGGGTCACCAACACACATGGCATGCAGATCCCAGCTGCAAAGGCACAGGGAAACAAACCAAAGAAACAGTAAAGGCTTTACTGGGAGACTGAAAAGTGCACAGAAACTGCCCCTAGCTTTGCTTGTGGATTTCGCATGTCCTCATTATCACCACCGCCACCACTTAACATCCCTTCATTAAGTTGGTCCTCTGTTT
>NW_015231839.1:0-745 GCF_001447785.1 Gekko japonicus | reverse complement strand
TTTTTTTTGCTGTTCTGCTGTCTCAGCTACAGATTTGTATGTGGCAGAAAAACAGAAGCTTTTGATATACGCAGAGACCTTTTCTGCTAATGTGTCTGCTGCCCCGAACTTTCCTCTTGACAAAAGAAGCCTCACTTTTATAGGCATATCAATTAACGTAAGACAAGTAGGGGCACTCGATTATTTAGGGATTGATAGAGCAAAAACAACAGGCTTCCTTTGGAGAGCAGTGAATATATGAAGCTCTTCTCCCTGTCCCTTACAGCAGATATGGATCTGTCTTCAAGGATGGCCTTTAAAATATACCATCCATTTTGAGATCCCGTTCTGGTTTAATGAAATGGAAGCAGTTCAGGATGCAATCTAAAAGCTACTTCCCTGAGCGTAAGCCCCACTGAATAGCATGGGACTTAATTCAGAGTCAATGGATTTAGGATTGCTCCCTTATAGCCATTGTTGTTATTGTGTTATGCAACCTGCTCCATTTGCCTGCAACATCCTCCTCCTCTGGAATAACTAAAGGAAATGTTATTGAATTACTGTCCTATTAGCATTAGGGGTGCACATTTGGAATTGAGCTAATTAAAATCCAATCCAAGCATGTCCTATTTACTTATTCTGAAAAGATAACAAACAAAATTACCTCTGACCCTTGGCAAGAAGGTGAACAGGCTACACTTAAGCCTTCTTTTCGGTGGCAGTGTTCTGTCTATGCTTGCTTTCCAGTCCATTTACAGTTGCTGTC
>NW_015231838.1:0-744 GCF_001447785.1 Gekko japonicus | reverse complement strand
AATAAAGGCTTGTCAAAGTAAGTAAAAGAGATCATCTGAATTAAAAACTGATAATAATATACAATCATCATTAACCACGAGCAGAAATTATTCTGTTTGCCATGGCTAACTTTCCAAATATGGACTTAGCCAGAGATCAACAAAGTTCCCAAAAAAGAAATGTCATGTTTCTTACTGAAGTTTAATTTCTTTGAAATTTCTGCAGGTTACCTGAGTAGAATCTTCCAGATTTGCACTGAATTTTGTTTCCAGTGGAATTCAATGGCAACTCCAAACTGAGGCTGGGCAAGCAGGATTGTTTCTACTCGTGGTGAAGACTTCACCTGAGGAAATTCATCATGAGCTGAGGCCCGACAGGCTGTGTGCTGAGGCCAGACATGGACAGAGATATTGCATGCAGTGGCAAGAGGTTTCATTAAAAGGAAAGTGGATTCTATGTGTTTCATTTTTGAAAAACCACTTCACTTCCCGCAAAGCCTTTGCACTGATGCATGAAAACAAACCATTTCCTCACAGACCCTTGCATCCACTTGCCACACTTCAGAGGCAAAAATATGCAGAATGAAAAACCAAGTGGAAACATTTCTAAGTTGTCGTTTCAGATTTGCAAGGCACCTGGAGCCGAGAGGAGCAAACTTCCTATTTTTGTCTGTATGTGCTAAAGAAAGTGCCACTAGTGATATTTCATAGATCAACTTTGCTAACGGTGTCCAATGTTTAAAACATGTAAGAAAGGAAAGGAAG
>NW_015231837.1:0-745 GCF_001447785.1 Gekko japonicus | reverse complement strand
CATATTCAATGCAGGCTGTACGTGCATTCACTGTAAGATGTGAACAGGACTACAGTGAACCTGATATGGAAAATGCTTCTGTGGAATAAGGCAAAAGCTTGAAGTCCACCCTGAAGAAAAGCACGCCAAAGATCCAAAGCTTTACTCTCCCTCTGAAGCTAGGGTTTAAGATTCCGTAAATGAAGCACCCAAAACCACTGCTCCATCTGATCTCCAGTTGCCCAGGATCCTCACTCTCCTGAATGGTACCCGGCAGAGAAGACAGAAGGCACATGTGAAGGCCACCCAACAATGTCAAAGTACCAGCCTTTGAGCCAGAGAATTTCCCCTTTAAAGTCTGACTTCAAAAGACTGAGAGGACTGGGCACTCCGTGGAGCAGCTTCATTGGCCCATTGCTCAGCTGGCCTTTGTGGAAACTACATCCCTTGCTCTTAAGAGTTTGCTCCTGGAGCTGTCCCGGGTGCTGACCAACCTTATCCAGCTTTCTCTCTGAGGAGTCTGCCACCAGCCTTATCGTTAGTTCCAAAGCACCTTGCAGTGTCAAAGCCATTCCAGAAGAGGAAATTGTTTTCAGGGCATGTGAGGCCTTAGGTTTCAGCAACCTCTCTGTTTTAAGATCCTTAGAAGAATGAGATACAGTAGTACATCATGTCCTCATCGTTACCAGGATTTGGTTATGTGGGGTTGGATCCAGTGGAAATTTCTGTTGAAGGACAAGGCGTGTTCTTAGCCAATCCCCCCCCC
>NW_015231836.1:0-745 GCF_001447785.1 Gekko japonicus | reverse complement strand
GGAGATGTACTCCATCCCCCTTAACTACTGCAGGAAAGAAAGATAAAAGGGATGTAGAGAGCAGGAAGACATTTTAGGGGCTGTCAGAATAGAAAGAAGGAGAATAGGAATGTCTAAATGCAGAGCTGAAACCAGGCAGACAGTCGTGTTCCTGGATCTACCTCCCTAGGAGAAGGCAGAGTTAACTGTTTCTGCATTGCTCTCTCAACAGTGAAGAACAGCAGCATCCTCAGTATGAAATACAAGTAAATATGAATTCCCTCTTTCATCCACCAGCTCTGTAGACAAGTCAGCAGTTCAGCATCTTACCATGATCTGGTATTAAGCCAGTTCCTGGTCGCAAAAGGAGGAGAACTTTATTTCCTCCAGACTGAATCAATTCAATGGCTCGTGTATGGGTGATTCCTTGGGTTGGTTCCCCATTGATTTCAACAATCTGGTCACCAACCTGAGGGGAGAAAAGCACCCAAATTAAGTTACAAAGAACATTCAAATGCCTGCTGTTTATGAGAAGTACTTTAGCTCCTTCCTTCTTTAAAAAACATTTCCCCACTATATTATAGGTTGTGTGCCTTTAATCAGTTCCTCTGAATCCAGCCCATAATATACATAATCAAGAGTTATAAAAGAGGATCAAAAGTTACATTCAGAAGCCTCAAACAGGATTTAAACATTACAAAATTACTATCAGTTATAATATCTTTTATATGTATAAAACTGACATCAATATCCATTTAATGTGACA
>NW_015231835.1:0-745 GCF_001447785.1 Gekko japonicus | reverse complement strand
AGGCCCCACCTGGAGGCTGGCGACCCTGCACTGCAGCTTCCCCAGTCAGTTAAGTGGCCAGTCTGCAAGTCACCCGGGAGACTGAAATGTTCTTGGTAGCCAGCATGTCCTCGGACTGCCACGTACCCCTCATCTCCCTTTCCCGGCATCTCGTGGCACGAGCGACTGATGTTATAAACAAAATGTTTCACGCAAGTCCCGTCTATTTTATTTAAATTTCGGGGCTGCCCTTTCAGCACCCCCCGGGCAGGATTTAGAGGAGGCTATGTCAAGAATTCAAAAGATGCCATTGTCTCTCTTAAGGTGATTGTTGACACAATAGGTTTTGCCAGGCCCATTCGTCACCGATCGCTGGTGGCCAGGAGTGGGTCACACGCCCGAGCGGATCCGATCCGGGAGTCGCGCCTCTCTCCTCTTCTCCCCCCCGGGCCTCGGCCTTCGGGCCCTCAGTTTGCAAAGAGTTTGTCTTCGTCATCTCACTCTCTCCCACGAGGGCCCCCCCCTTGAGCAGTTATTCCAGGCATCTGGCAAAGAGGGCTTTTCTGCCGCAACTACTGTGCAGTCCTAGGCAGACTTGACTCTGGTCTAAGCCTGTTGGTTTCAATGGCCTTAGACACGGGCCACTCTTGTGTAGGACTGCTTTGCCACGACAGACTAACGCAGCCACCCAGCGGAAGGAAGGGACTGCGCTTTGAGGATTTATCTTTAGGCAGTTTCTAGGCCAATTACAAGTGCTGGCTTGTAA
>NW_015231834.1:0-745 GCF_001447785.1 Gekko japonicus | reverse complement strand
CGGATCACAAGTGGAGCACATGAAGCTCAGCTGCCTCCTACTGAGACAGACTTCTGGTCTACTCTGACTAGCAAGCAGCTCTCCAGTGGTCTTTCCCATCACCCCTTAGTTGGTGCACTTAAGTGGAAATACACAAGTGATTGAGCTTGGGACCTTCTCCATACACAGAGCCAGAACATGGTGCTATTAATTTCCCACATCTTGGTAAGCAAAGTTGCACTCTTCCTGACACTGCGCTTTTGGCTCTCCTGCCATGATAGCCACAGAGAGGCCTTCACATAGTCATTCGACCCTTCTCAGAAGCCAACTGTGATAGTTGCTGACACAACAGCCTGGGGCAATGATTCCTCTAAGCTGAGATTGCTTGCTGTGAAAAATTCCTTCCTTTATTTTAAATTCATCTATACATTTCAGTAGAGGACTCTATCAAAACCCAAGTCTGTCACAGTGGTAAGCATATACGGGGGTATTTTTTTAATGAAAATACCTTTAAAGGCCATGAAAATCTAAATCTAGGAGCGAGATAGGAGAGATCAATAGGCATTAGTGATGTGCTGTCCCAGCAAAATGGAACCAGAAGAGAAACGTGGAATGGACCTTACCTTTCCATGCTGCAAGTAGTGGCAGGAGAGCACAAGCATACACGAGGAAGACAATGGCGGAACCCATCTCTCTCCCTCTCTCAATCAGAGAACCTGATAGAAGTGAAGAAAGCACTCTCTACTGTTTTTATATGCTCCACTTG
>NW_015231833.1:0-745 GCF_001447785.1 Gekko japonicus | reverse complement strand
AAGAAACTGTGTGGCATGATCAATAACAAGGATTTTAAGTCTTGTTTCATGCCTAAAATGTATCTCATGCGCCCTGTGGTCAATGAAGCGGATCATGTTCTCTCCAATGTCTCTGTTTGCAGCCTGCCATTTCTCGATGGCGCATATTCAGTCAGATCTCTCCCAGTCTCAAATCCAATCTCAATCAGCCCCTCCGCCAAAGCTCAGGTTTTATGGTCACATCATGTACTTTCACTCTACATTTTTTGTTGCAGTTAATAAATTCCAGAGTGACTTGCAGTTCAAACCGTTCCATTCAAGTAGTCAAACAGAGTGGATGTTACGGTAAGCTGTAATTAGTTGTCAGAACAATAGCATGTATAATCTTTCCCCTGAAGATTTTAATTTGGGGGGCCATTCCAGCCCAAACATCAATTTTGGGATGAAAATACTTCCCACATTTATCATGACCGTTCTTATCGAACCTGCTCCATCAATAGGGCATTAAATTCTAACAAAATAGAATTTTTGAATGATTTCCTTTCATAGTATCAGGGGGTTGGGTATGTTTTTTTACCACACCGAATTGTGAATTAATGCTTTGGCAGTTTAAACCTCAAACTGTTACCACCTGAATCATTCAAGGCCAGTAAAAGGTTATAAATTTGAGATGCTATGCCTTTTTAATTCTTTCCAATATAGATTAAGGTGTCAAAGGATGCCGTTTTGGATTTCAATTTTCTTTCTTTCTTTTTTGCTGTCAAGT
>NW_015231832.1:0-745 GCF_001447785.1 Gekko japonicus | reverse complement strand
AACTGATTCTGAGGGGAGACCAATGTACAGTGAGCTTTCATGGTGAGTCTTGAAACCTACTCCGAATTTAAAAGGGCAGGCAAGAGGACAGTCATCGTGGGAGGACACGGACAAGAATCCAGTGAAAACGTCTGAGGAAATAACATCCTTTCTTGAGGTGTGCATATATCTAAATGCATCAGTTCATCAGAGTTCTGTCAGCAGTACAAATTCACCTCAGAAAGTGTGAAGAGATTAAAAGAAATCTTCTCAATTTATTCCTCCGTTCTTTCATGCTGAGCTAAGCTAAGATTAATGTCTAGACGGGCAACCCTCAGGGAGTGCTTTTCTGCATCAAATTTGCCTGCTGAGCAGCCTCAGAGAATTGATCTTAAGTACATGTTCGGTTTAGCTGGAACATTGGCCGGACCTTGTGTGGGCCTCGCTGCCATCTCACACGAACCGAGGATTTATTCGTGTATAAAAATATTTCTGCCCTTCCCTTCAATCTTCCCAGCAGGCAACAGATGTTCAACCTATACATAAAAAAATATCATCCGTCAATAGACTACCCATGCCTTCAGTGCCTATAACTCCACATAACTCGCTCTCCCAAAGCTCACCTGAATAGGACATACTCTCGTCGCTGACAGGAGAAGGCTAATTTAGGGGTCCTCATCACATTGTCCGGGAGATCATTACCCATGGTTAGAGTTGCCTGGCTCTAGGTAGGCCTGACACTCTCCCCGAATTACAAGTGATCTCC
>NW_015231831.1:0-745 GCF_001447785.1 Gekko japonicus | reverse complement strand
TTTTTTTGGCTTTTAATTTTTTTGTAATTTTAGTCCTCTTGCACTGTTTATTAGGAATCTCATGCTATCATACTATTTGGTTGCATACCATGTAATTTGCCTTGAGTCTGAAAAAGGTGGGCTAAATCAAGTAAGTAAATAAATAATGGTAGACTATCCTGGAGAGTGATTAATTATCTGGCAACCTTTGCTTAGAACGTTAACTCAGGCATCAGTTATTGGCAGCAGTAAGTTGTAGCCTTGAATCTTTTCAGAGACAATAGAATGGGAGTCAAAAGACAATAGTGATGCACCTGAGGACAAATTATTCATACTTATAGTCCTTGGTGCTTTCCTGATGGCATGCAGACTGCCACTAGTATGCATTTTGCCTCATTGAACTCTCTGAATAATACAAAGTCTCTGTGCAAATAAAATTTGCATATTGAAATGTAATGATCTTAATCTTTGCTCATGTGCAGCCTCAACTTGGTTTCTGTAAATGGTCAAGAGGTCATATTTCACAAACTATATCCACAGTAAGCAACTGTATTGACTGACAAGTTGCATAAACCATGAGTCCATTGAAAAAGCAAAAAGAAAATCCAAACTCAATTTCCTCCTATCAGATCTTTCAAACAATTAACTAGTGAGAGTAAATAATTTACCTTGTAGTAAAAAAAATTAGGTACTTCCCAGAACATTGTCTGAAGCAAAGAAATCTAGTTAAAAATAAAATATTTATTAATGGAGCCAGTTTGGTGTA
>NW_015231830.1:0-745 GCF_001447785.1 Gekko japonicus | reverse complement strand
CTTGGACTAGTTAATAATGTTACTGGGTCTGGGCAATCAGTTCTGTACACACTTGTCTCCTACCCTTAATACACAGATCAATTTTCCCAGTGTAAATCTAAACAGCATATAGTAAGTGCATTTCCACATCAGGCTCACTGCTGAAATTATGCATGTACCTAAATGGTAGATAATTCCTGCAATTATAACATGTGGATACCTTACTTTTTGTTTCCTTGAAATTCCTTGGGTATTTTGTCAGACCATTAATCCCCAAATTTGCCTTGATATTTCATGTTAGGCAACCTCTAAATTACCACACTAAATATTCTGTAGATCCATACTGAGAGAGATATTGGTTTCTTGACATCCAGCCTTCTTGTCTAGCTCAGACAGGCATGGGGCATTTGTGTCCTCCTGACTACCTTGCATCTGTGTACTAGTCATATTAGGTTTTAGTTGCTATGGCTTGAGACACAGTTTTGCAATAAATCATTTAATGAGGTGGCCTTATATGGCAATTAATCTCAGTTGCATCAATAATAGACCCATGTTGCCATGGAGCAAAGTAGTTTTGTGCTCCCTGCTATTGCATGGCTAAAAGATTTGCCTGAGGAGGGTTTCAGAGTAAAGAATATATCATTATGCTGATAAAGGATCTCCATTAACATGCAGAAAATGTATAGTAAAAAGTCTCTAATGCAATACTTTTGTGATGTGGGCAGATATACCGCACTGTACCATCTTAGGTTATTATTTATTATTA
>NW_015231829.1:0-745 GCF_001447785.1 Gekko japonicus | reverse complement strand
CCGCTTCCAGTCCAGTGCTTCAGCAAGGCACACACAGAAAAGTGTTCACACACCAGTTCACTTCCAGCCCATTTGGAGAATCAAAGTTTGGATAAACATGAGAGCTGTTTATACTGGGACATGGGAAAGTAGCTATGACTTTGCACAACCAAGCTTTCGATACCGAGGGCTTCACTGTAAAAAAAAAGTTATGGCTCACTGCACTGTATTTATAACGTAAGGGGTTAGTGCAAAAAATTTTCATGTACAGTTACCCGCTGCCTACTGAAAGTGGATTGTAAACACATGGGATATTTTCAGATCACATGAGAGTCGGTGTAGCGCAGTGGTTAGAGTGTAGGTCAGAGCTCCCAAACTTTTGAGCCTGTCGGTTCTTTTTGGATTTGGGGACAGGAGTGCAGGCCAAGCACACTTTTACACACAAGAGGAAGAGGGATGGGGAATATAAACACACACACTGGAGAGGGATATGGCAGGGTACCCAAAAAATGAACTGCTTGGCAGGACAGGACCTTGGGCCCAGCAACAAGATTCACCTCTGTGGAACTGGGTGAGACCAGGGGCAGAAAGGTGCCATCAGGGTAGCTTCAGCAATACAGCAGTCTTGGAAGTCCAGCCCAGGGAAGGGCAAAGAATATGGAGGCAGTGAGCAAGCCCGGATGGGAAAACAATGGCTCTCTGAGCCCAGATGTTTTGAGGCAAGGCAGGGAATGGAAAAGAGGAGGGTGGAGCTTAACTCAATGGC
>NW_015231828.1:0-745 GCF_001447785.1 Gekko japonicus | reverse complement strand
AGGCTGGTCGGGGGGACTCCAAGGGAGGGGAAAACCCTTCCCAGGCTCACCCATCACCGTCCACGGGACCGCCATCCTCGTCGCCGCCGCCACCAGGAACTCGGAAGCTTCCCGAGGACTGCCATCCCAATACAGCTGCCATTTCGCCTATTCCTGGATCACCCAGCCGCCAATCGGGCTACCGGCCCCGACAAGAACTTCAGGCCAGTCTGGGGCGGTAAGTAACGAGACTCTAGCTGCACAGACCAGGCTACCGCATCTTCTTCGACCCGGGCCGACCCGAGAAAACAGTTCAGTAAGGAGCGGTTACACACCCCATACCTAATATTATTCGTCTCAACATCTGACTAGAGCATCTTATCAAATCGGGTGCACGGTTTTCGTCGCATTGCCACTCGTTCTTATTTCTTAATTCTTAACTCCGAGGGGCAGGAGGGTGAGCACAATCCTCTCGCGCCGCCATCTTGTAAGCCCAGTAGGCTGAATATGGATATGGATAGCCATACTCAATCATCTGGGTCATCACTCCTTCTAACAGTGAAGCTGAGCAGCAAAACAAGGCCTCCCATAGACAAGGCATGGATTTCTACATACAAGGAATTGCAGGAAAACATTGCCAGGAATTGCAGAAAAACAAATCCCAAATATGCAAAAAAACATTGTGTGGGATTCAACCAGTTTTGTGGGTGGTGAGAAAGAAATGAAGATTCCCCATTAGCCACAAGAAAGAAAGAAAGAAAGAAAG
>NW_015231827.1:0-745 GCF_001447785.1 Gekko japonicus | reverse complement strand
AAAGGGAACACTTGGAAGGCTGAAATAGATGTAAGCCATCTCTCTATTGCTCCCCACCACCACCATGAACCTCTGTGAAAAACTGTTCAGTTCATGGGAGAACCAACCATACGAACCAAGGTTTACGAACCAGGCGTGGTTTGTGAAAATTTTTGGTTCGTAACCATCTCTAATCTAAACATTTCAAGACTGAGGCTCACCAAACAACATAAAAAGCTTTATGGTACATATTTAAGGGGGGAAACCCACCTCAATGTTTTCCATTCAGTACTTAATAAAGTCTGTCACCTACCAGCTAGCTGGGCTGTTATGGCCTGAAACGGAAGTTTTCGGAATGTGTCCGGCAGAGGTTGTACTTTCTGGATGCTCACAAGCTCGTGTTTTCCATAGTCCAGCTCGTACACTGACACCAGCCCATTTGCCAGCACTCCTTTTATTAACACTCTGTACCACCTATGATAAAAAATACAATGCCCCCACATGCCTCAGGTTAAAATTTCTGGGAACACAAACCATGTTGCTGCTAGTTAAGCCCATATTGTGTCTCAATATTTTAACAGTTGCCTACGAATGGCATTTGCCAGAGCACAAGAAAAAAAAATCTGTGCTCTGAATGGAAAGGGGCCTCCGTTTCTCTTTCGGCAGAACAAAATACCACACGATACCTTCCCTGCCGAGTCAGACAGCTCCTACCCTGAGTTACTACACTGGGGGCCCCACACCTCATGGAGAACAAATCTCTTTC
>NW_015231826.1:0-745 GCF_001447785.1 Gekko japonicus | reverse complement strand
GTGGCTCCCCTTTGCAGAGGCATATAGGGAGCCTTACGGGTGTGTTGTTCTATTTTTGTTTTAAGGCTACACCCAGCACAGCATTAGGTACACTGAAGCCCATTTGACAAGACTGTATCTTGTTTATTCTGTTAACACAAATACTTTTCCTTTAGTATTTTTTTCCCCTGTCTCAACAGGTGCTGAGCAAGGAGGACTATGCTAGCTGGTTAAAAACTCACATCGAAGCAGAATCTGCTATTGACAACCGGGAAGAGCTGCTGTTTCAGTCAGCAACTCGCTTGGAGACTGATCTACATCTCCTAGGTAACAACAAAGCGTGCATAGGAAACAGAAGGGTGTCTAACAATTGAGTGTGTGACTTCAGAAGCCTCCCAGGGATTACCATTCACCTGTGGAATTATTTACAAGCAGGAGGTTTGTCAATAGACAGGGCTGCAGCAATGCTGCAAAATCTGGAACGCAGCCATGCAGACATTCCATTCTGAGGCCCAGCTTGAGTCGAGGTGTTTTTTTTTTAATGGATGACCAGAGCTTGAGTCCAGACTCCAGACACACCGGACATGTGTTTTGCCATTCACCTGCATGGAGTTCATAGCTGTACTGAGCCTGGATTGACAAAAACCGGGGAGCTTCGAGAGCCCTCAGCATCTGCAGGGATCGGGCTGCTTAAATCATTTATCTAAATCATGGGCAACCCCACCTTGTGGGTGAAAAAAAATCTGTGCAGTGCAGTTTTGCAAAC